>NC_061105.1:39077905-39085405 GCF_015104395.2 Macrobrachium nipponense
GGAAACGGCGTCTCATAATTTCATATTTCCTTTTTCTCACAGCTTCCAGGTTTTCGGATTTTCGGCGTAAATTTCCAGACGCTATGTTTTCAGGATAGACGATATTTTTGCGAAATCAGTTATCTGCACAATGACTGGGAGCAACGTAACAAAAGGAATTCTCTCTCTCTCTCTCTCTCTCTCTCTTCTCTCTCTCTCTCTCTCTCTCTCTCTCTTGAGTTTTATTCCCAAGATATTCTAAATTGTAAACCACTCGTGAGTCATCTTGTTAATTCAGTTGATCGTTGCATTCACTTCCTGTGTATGGAATTCTCTTCCTTTGTATGTGTTTCCTGAATCGTGTGGAGAACTCCCTTCATAGAAGCTTCGATATAATTCTTTTGAAACAATTGCCATTCTCAGTACTAGCAAGCATATGTAAATAGAAATTATAGCATTTGATGAATTGTGCATAAAAGTAAGCGTAATTTTTCAGCCACCCGCCTCTCATACAAAAAATTCAAGGTTAAAATTTTGAGGTCCAGACGAATCGATGATTTCAAAAACAAAAAATGAAAATAGTGAATAAATAAACATTGAATTTTTTAAATTCTCACTTAAGTCTACGCTTGGTTTGAAAGCAAAATTATATAAAATCAATATAATTTTATCAACTACTGCCAGTAATTTAATGTGTGTCTAGAATCTGTCATTATACATTTTACACACACACACACACACACACACACACACACACATATATATATATATATATATCTTATATATAATATAGTATATATATATATATATATATATATATATATATAAATATATATCATAAATTTACGAATAAGGTCCACCATAAAAATCCATAGGAAATGTACGTACACTTGAAAATAATACACTTGGCAAAATTAAAAGAAAAGAAAGGTCTTACCCACAAGAATAACTCGCAAAAAAAAAGATCAACTTACCTTTGGCAAACCACAAGTTAGAGCACCTTCCTTGTCTCATAGATTCTGTGTAATGGCAGAACGGTTGGAATCCCCGACGTCCAAAAGAAGAAAGAAAGAGGAGGAAAGAGAGGAAAGAGAAAGATAGACAGCACAGGAGGAAGAGTAAAGAAAGGGAGCTCTTGTACACGCGAAAGATAGGACGTCCAGGAGAAGAGAGGAAAGCTAAAAAGAAAGGAATGGGAAAGACGGAAAGAATAAGTCAAAGAAAAAAAGAAAGCGAATTCTTGAGAAGGACGAAAATGAAACTAAGTTTGAAATCAGGGATAAGCGAAGGACAAAGCGAACAGAAACGGCGAAATCGATTCACATAATAAGGGAGAGGAACTTAGAAAAAGCACGGACAAGCTAAAGCAGAAAGAGACGAACAGCGAGAAATGGAACAGGCAGAACAGACCAGGTGCTAAAGGATGGAGTTAAGAATGTCGGTGACAAAGAGAAATGACAGAGAGACACAGACAAAAGGACGAAGGGATATGGAACAGTACAACAATAAGGCGTTGAAGGGAAAGGTATATACCAGAAGAATGAAGGGACGAGACAAAGAATAGGTACAAACAAATAACGGAAAGGGGCAAAGAGAAACAAGAGAATACAGAAATGGAAATAGAACGAGGCGAGACGAAATGAAAGACATTAAAAGGGGAGAAAAATGGAGTGAACGTTGGGGTCAAAGAGAAACGACAAAGAGAAAGTACAAAAAGAATTTATTATGACAAAGAGACAAAGAAGAGGAGGGACACAGAACGAGAGAGTATAGAAGCAAAGACAAAAGAAAAAAATAAAGAGGACAGGGGGAAACTTTAATTCAAGGAAATAAGCAAAGTGTGAATTTTTAATAAGCTGTGACTGGGATAAATAAAAAAGGAAAGGTATTCTGATAAGAACATAAACTATAGTGACCAATGAATAGATTTGACTGTAAAAATATAAAAGAATTCCAAAATAGTGCATAATGAATGGATTTTTTGAAGAATTAAATATAAAGGAATATATGAATCACAAAATAATGCAAATTCAAAGACAACCAAAAAGCACTGGCTATATAGGAACGCGAGAGAAATTGTGTGATATATTGAATATCAAACTGAAAATATTCAACCATTTTATCGTATATTTGTAGTGTAAAAGGTAAAAATATGTTCTTTTGTTAGAGGCTGCAACCTATTTTCTAAAATGTGACGAATTCGTAGCATTTTTGGAAACAATTCAGGCACTCATGGAATTAGTGCCCAATTGCCAGACAATTCCATTCGGTTTGAACCAATTTAACTGCAATAAAGTCTGAGATCTAATAATATTATTTTGGTTTATGAGGATGAAAAATATCCTTTTTACCAAATTGCTTTTCGTATTCAAACCAAGTTCCTCTTAGCAACTCATAAATGTATGCAAATGTTAATTAAATACTAACTTTTCCTTCACTCGTAGATCGTATGACTGAGTGGCCCATTTTCAGTAATAAAAACTCTCAATTCAAGGAGTTATAGTACTGTAATCGTTACATAGAAACCCTCTCATCCCTCCCTCGCCTTTGGAAACGAACACCAAACATCTCCCTGAGGTCACCTCCCGAATGTATTTGACTAACAACCAAGGATATACACATCCTCGTCACGGTCTAGAAACCCCTTCCACAACTACGGAATCCTTTGAAGTCCACGAGTCATTACTCTAATGGTTGGGACGACTACACAGCCTGTAGTACTTTCCAATGACGCTGGAAAGGAGGCTGGAGCAGCAGCTGATGCGGCTGTGTGGAGGCCCTTTAGCATACGTTATCTGCCTTCTTTGGTGATGGCGTTCGGGATTGATAGGCGGCCACTGAATAAATTTACATAGGGAATTTCTTATGGGTTCCATCGGGAAGGAAAAATGTTTGCCTCTGTTATCGTTTTCTCGGTCGACGAGTTGCCAGAGGAGAAGCCTCGATATTTCTCTCTAATGTTTGAGGAATTTTTCGGTAGACGGATGGTGGAGCGTTTTTAGTTTACCAACACTTACGCTTGAAGGTGAAATGCTAGACTGATGATGCCATGTTTACAGTGAAACTTGATCGTTTTATGGTATTTTTTAAAAAGTGAGTGGCAGAATATATATATATATAATATAATATATATATATATATATATATATATATATATATATATATATATATATATATATATATTATATATAAATATATATATATATTATATAATAAAGGTTTTTTTTACCACGAAGGAAAAAAATGAAAAAACGAGTTGGCCGAGTACTTTCGGTCCTAATAGGACCGAAAGTACTAGGCCAACTCGTTTTTTCATTTTTTTCCCTTCGTGGTAAAAAAACCATTATTTATACATAGCATCACGTTTTTTATATACTTCGTGATCATGTTATTCATATATATATATATATATATATATATATATATATATATATATATATATATATATATATATATATATTATATATATATATATATATATATATATATATATATATATATCTATATATATATATATATATATATATATATATATATATATATATATATATATATATATATATATATATTTATATATGTATATATATACATACATATATATATATATATATATATATATATATATATATATATATATATTTATATATGTATATATATACATACATATATATATATATATATATATATATATATATATATATATATATATATATATATATATATATGCCACTCACTTTAAAAAAATACGATATATCAAGTTTCACTGTAATCATGGACATCATATATATATCTATATCTTATATATATATATATATATATTTATATATATATCATATACTATTAAATATAAAAAACTCTATATAAATAAACATTATATATGTATATCTAAGTATATAGATCTACCATATATCTATCAAATTATATATATCTAATATATATATATATAGCTATATTACCTATTATAATTATATATATAATAATATAATATATATATAATATATATATATTAATATATTATATATATATAAATATATATATTATAATATATATAAGCTCTATATATATATATATTTGCTTACCAAGTTAGTCAGGGCTTTCCATAAACCTAGATCTATCTATTGCTAGTTTCTATAGGTTTTTAAAAATATTTATACTAGAGTTCTAAAAGCATTTCATGTAGGTGTCGACAATGAACGAATAATATAATCCTGTGGTGTGAAACGTTTTTTTAACACAACGAAAAAATGATTGACAACTCTTTAGATGACAACTGCAGAGCCAAAGCTTTCATACATACATAAACAGCTGTCAATCAAGCAATACTATTTTAAACTCGATAGTTACACAACAGAGAATTTAGTTCTGGGTGTTTTATTTTCTCTATACATTCAAACTCACCAATAATGGATGTTATTCAGGTAAAATCCTGTAAATAAGAAAAGAATAACATAATTAAGAGATTAGAAATTTTATAAGGAATGTTTCTAAAATTCCCACCCAATCAAAGACCATGAAAAGCGTGACTTGGGAAAACCTTATAACCTAACTTGTTGGCCGAGTCGATAATGTCACTGCAGCCCTGATTTCTTCTCTGGCTGTCCGCTGGTTCGAATCCAAGGGAAGACGAAATTATTATCAACTAAAAAATTCCCCTTCGGTTAACATATATGAAAATATATCAATTCCGAGGTAGAGCGAATTGGATATTAATGGACATTTGTAGCTTAATGCAAGTATATGAATAACGGTGATGTGCTTGGTTGTAATGTCTAAAAGAAATGAGTTATATTGAAATATTATATTATTCTCAGTTAAGCCTATAAAAGTAAAATGTTGGACGCTGAAAATTTTAAAAATTAAAATAAACGTAACAAGTAAAATATAGAGCACTGAAAAAACTAACCCTGCCTTCGCCTCAAAGAAAATAAAGGAACGTTTCACTTGTCTCAAACCTAATTTGCGCCTTATTATACTCTCTTGGGAAATTATAGTTTCCCACTATTTTCTTTTATCTTATGTCAAATGACCCTACTTTTAGGAAACAATCTACAAAAGTGACCATTAGTAATACGAAGGCTAGGGAGTTTCTCTCTCTCTCTCTCTCTCTCTCTCTCTCTCTCTCTCTCTCTCTCTTTCCAGATCATACATGCACACACACGCACACACATATATATAAACATTAAGCTGGAAATGTCGTTTAATATCCAATCCTCGCTACTTCAAGAATATTCCCAATGGGGAATGATCACCGAAGGGAAATTATAGGTGATAAATGGATCAACTATAATTCCCCTTCGGTGATCTTCCCCAATCGGGGATATTCCCGAAGTAGCGTGTGGATTGGATATTAAATGACATTTGTAGCTTAGTGATTATAGAATATAAATCACGGTGATGTCACAAAAAAATCATGTAAATGTATATATGTATATACATATATATGTATATAAAAATATATATTATAGTATATATATATATATATATATATATATATATATATATATATATATATATATATATAAACACATACACACACACACACACACACACACACATATATATATATATATATATATATATATATATATATATATATATATATATATATATATATATATATATATATATAATGTGTGTGGGGATGGGTGTATATGGATGTATGGCCGAGAGAGAGAGAGGGAGAGAGAGAGAGAGAAACTCCCTAACCTTCGTATTACTGATGGTCACTTCTGTAGATTGTTTCCTTAAAGCAGGGGCATTTGACAAAAGAAAAAAAATTATAGTGCAATACTATAATTTCCCAAGAGAGTATAATACAGGGCAAGTTGTGTTTCTGACAAGTGAAATGTTTCTTTGTTTCGTTTAAAAAGAAGGTAGGATTATTTCTTCAGTGCTGTATATCTTCCTTGCTTCGTGTTTTGTAATTCTGAAAATTCTCAACGTTTATCTTTTTATTTTCTTACTCTTAACTGAAAATAAGATAATTATACTATGCAACTCTGTTAACCTTTTGATATCACAACCAGGAATGTTGTAGTTTTTATATCCTTCACATAGACTTCAGCTTATCCTTTATATAATGTAAGTATATTTTGAGAGACAGTATACTATATCTCACTGCTGTGCTATTTACATTTCCGGGAGATAATGATTTTTTCGGAAAGCGAAACTAATTCTTCCATTCCAGTGTACGTTTTCCAAGTCGTTAATTTACTTTAATTCAAATTCTGCCCACTGGGGTATCGGGTAGATTTTGAAATATGCAGAGAGCATCGTAAAATAAGTTTAATGATTCACTAAAATGGATCTTGTAGATTTCACTGAATAATTTTGAAGAAATGTTAATGAAAATAAAATACAGATTCAATATATTACTATTATTATTATTCTGTTGAAAATGATGGCTGATTCAGCTGCGATAATTTTATACAGGACTTTCTGAAGTACTGTATAAAATTAACGCAGCTGAATCAGCCGTTACTTACAACAGAAGTTGTTTAAAAGGTCTACTTCCCAACTACTACTATTTTTTGTTAAAGAGGATGGCAGCATCAGTGGAATTGATTTTATATATGGTCTTTTCAATTCTTCTTATTATTTTCTTCTCACCAAGGCTGATATTTGCTGATAGCTGGCCGATGTTCATATCTTGGTGAAAGAAATGTCCTCTAAAAATACTAATTTATCGATATGATAACTACAATTGGCGTATGGTCGCCATAGAGTTTACAAATCTTAGTCTCGACGTTGTCTAAGGGCGTAACGGAATTCCAACGTTTCCAACCGTATCTTCGGTTCATTTTTCAAGGAAGGGTGAGCTTGAACTGATTGGAATGGGGTCGTTCGACGGTATTTCTTGTGTCCCGGGTGCTCTGTCTGGTGAGAGCCTAGCTTTCATTGGCTGAACAGGGGATTAAGTCCCTGAGTCAAGCCGTCTTCCAGAGGTGGATGCTCGCACTGATCCTCGTGTGCGGACGCTGGAGACTGGAAGGGTAATATTGGGAAGGTTATTGCCGGTAGATGGGGGCACCTGATTGGTCCGTTCGATCGGCTTTGGTGTGCAGGCGGTCGGCGACCTACGCGCCACCGTCGGCAGGAGCGAAGTCTCTTGAGTGGTGTTGAGGCTGGGTCTCTCCTTCCCGATGTGTAGGGCCTCCAAGAGGCGGAGGCGACGGTGGTCTGCCGTCTTATCGATAATTCCAATATTAGGAATTATGTCCTTGCGAGTTATCCTGGTATTGTGGGCGTTTTTAACATGTTTGTGGATGGCGCCTTCCTGAGAGTGGCAGGATATCCTCTTGGAAAATCGCATCGTTGTCATACCAATGTAGGCGCCGGGGCATTCCCGGACAGGGCATTTATATTGGTAGAAAACGTTAGTTTTCTTGAGAGGGTCCTGCACAATGGGGGTTGGATTGTTTTTCATAATCAGACCACTGGTCTGCTTACTCTTGTAGTAAATGATCAATTTCACTTTTTCGCAGGGTCCGTGGGGGAGACGTTCCGTTCCATGATGGTACG
>NC_061105.1:39090405-39097905 GCF_015104395.2 Macrobrachium nipponense
TTTCTGGTATAAATTCTATGGGAATGGCAACCAGTAAAGGCGGAAAAACGTTCCATTGTACCACCTCTTTATTTAATGTATAATCACATGACGAGATGTGTGTTGGTGTGTGGTATTATTTGCAATCAAAACTTAATATTTAATTGTTAAACTCTCACTTGAAAGATAAAATCTACGTCTGGTTGGCACGTCTTTTTTTTATAAATTATTGTCATTACATAGTTTTCTACGATGGAGAATGATAATAATAATAAAAAAATCATATCACCAGAAAAATCACAATAAAGAATTATGTATGGTTAAGTGAAATGTAGACCATGAAATTTACAAAATAAAAACAATTTCAATCACAAAAGATTTTAAAAATACAGTTGGAATGGATGGTAAATCCTATTCAGGGAATAATCAAATATTTAGGGAAATTTCATTTCAGGCAGATTAGTAAATGCTATAAATATAGGTAAAATATGGGTTGTATAAATTGTAGATAAATGCATCCACCTCAAATGGAAATAAGCGTGAACTTACAATATAAAAGTAAAAGTCAACCATCGGTATTATTCTTCAAATATTATTCTACAATATTCAATAAAAAAAAGTTTTGACTTCTTTACTACTACTACTACTACTACTACTACTACTACTACTCTATTATATTATATTATTATTATTATTATTATTATTATTATTATTATTATTATTATTATTATTATTATTATTATTATTATTATAACTGGTATGAAATTCTTGAGAAGACCGTAGAATTTAACTGCTTTTTCACAAACCGTAAATTATAGATTTTTCCAAATGCATAGTTTATTTTTTCTTTTTATTAAAATGTGATAGAGAAAAGCAAATGTTCATCAAAAGCGATTGAATTCAATTTCTTGATGACGCATGACGTTTATTATTATTATTGTTATTATTATTATTATTATTATTATTATTATTATATTATTATTATTATTATTATTATTATTATTATTATTATTATTATTATTATTATTAAAATTTATGATAAATGTATCTATCCAGGATGAAAAGGAAGGTTGTAAGGTATATGAGAAACATGATAATACTGTATTATGAATGTGTACCAGATACTTGATTCTGCATGCGGCGTGCATGATTTAGTCTCTCAGACAAATAGGATATTTCTGCCCCTAATTGCTTTAGGAAATAGATTAACCGACGCGAATGCAAATGAAATAAAGGTTTTCAATTACTATTAAGCCTTGGCACATTAACCTCTCGAGTCAGATTATTATTACTATTATCATTATTATTATTATTATTATTATTATTATTATTATTATTATTATTATTACTGTGACCTTAAAACCTCATGATGCAGGTAAAAAATGATAACATTGTACTTTACTACCAATGTAAGTAACAGAATTTCATACATAGTATACATATATGCATACATACAGACACAAACCGACATATATATATATATATATATATATATATATATATATATATATATATATATATATATATATATATATATTATATATATATATATATATATATATAAAGCCACATGATAAAAATAATAAATTCAAAGGTGTAAAGCTCTTAAAAAACTGTGCTTTGTAGAACTGAGGACATAAACATCAAAGTACTTCTCCTAAAAATGTATTGAGCAAAAGGGGTTTTCGTTGTATCGCCTCACGGAAAAATAATTTTATCTTTTTTATATTTTTTTCTATTTTGAGGTCTCGTGTAATTTTTTATTTGAGGTTCCTCCCGGTTATATATTTTTTCCCAGGAATCTCGTCGTTTCATCGTTTTCCACCATAATGGAAGAATAGTAATTCCTAAATATTATATCTATTCTTCGAATATATAATGAATTCAACGTTATTCCTTTTTCGGAGCTATAAGTTCATCCTCTTTCCATCCTTTTTAATTTCGCGTAGAGGACGATCAAACAATGTTCATATTTTCCAGAGGGGCAGAAAGAGCATTTTCAATTGCAAAGAGCAACATTTTACTTTAAACACTTTCATTATCATTTCTCTTTTCGCATTCAACAAAATTCCAACACACTCAAATAAATCTGATTTGCTCCCCTTTGCAATTAATATTCTATCAATTATTTACAACGAATTAAAAACAATTCATTGCTCTAATTTCATCGTCCGGGAATAATTCTCGTCATCACCCGCTTATTTCATTAGAGTTATTAAGGTTGCCAATTGGATATTATTGGTGCCATATGCATTAGCCATATATTTTTTATGCGTTTAATAAAGAATTGCTTTTAATTTGAACATTACATTCGTAATCAATCCTTCTGCCAATTTTATACGTATATATGCATATTTACATATGTTTACACACACCACCACACACACACACACACACACACACACACATATATATATATATATATATATCTATATATATATATATATATATATATATATATATATATATTATAATCTATAGCGAATCCCCACAAGAAAATGATAGTCAGAAATCCAAGGCTTTTCGTCTTTACTCAGACCATTGTCAAGTAAAGACAAAGAAAGCGCTTGGATTTCTGACTATCATTTTCCTGTGGGATTCGCTTATCTATGAAGTTACGTGCATCTACTGTGATTATTTTAAGCATATATATATATATATATATATATATATATATATATATATATATATATATATATATATACATATATATATCAATATTTTTATATATAAAACGCCCGATTAGTAAAACGAACATCCCAAAAACTGAATCTTTTGAAGCCATCCTAATTCTAATGAAAAAGCATATTAGAAACAATTTGAAGAAAGAGAAAGCAGACTGCAAACAATAACTTATCTTTGCAAAATGCGACGATATCGAAGACGCGTCGCCGCCCCAAAAGGAACGGAAAATTGCAATTAAAGCAGACTATTCTTCACTTTCCTTCGTAATTCGTCTCCGCGAGGGGCGTGTTCCAAAGGCTGTAAATTTCCCAAGAGTTATTGGCGCCGATAAGCGCGAGACTTTGTGAGGAATTTTCCATTTTCTGTTGGTATCGAAGGAGATTGGAGTTTCGGGGCTGTGGATCCGTTGGTGTTAAGGCTGAGTGCTGGTTTCAATTCAGTTGACGTAGGATTGTTATAAGGAGAATTTGTCTGAGGAATACACGTGACGTATAGTACTACGAGTCCGAATGCATGCATGCATACATACATACATACATACATTCATACTTTTAAACATCTTTTACCCTCAGTCGACTAACACGACTGTCTGTGTCTCGGCTGGGTTTATATATATATATATATAATATATATATATATATATATATATATATATATATATATATATATATTATATATAACATATATATATATGTATCCATATACTATATGTATATATATATATATATATATATATATATATATATATATATATATATACTATATACCTATATATATATAATATATATGTATGTGTGTAAAATATATATATATATATATATATATATATATATATATATATATATATATATAATATATTTTTACACATACACCTATATGTATTCTATATATAATATATATGTATGGTGTGGGTATATATATATATATATCTATATATATATATATATATATATCTATATATATATTCAATATATATATATATATATATATATATATCTATATATATATATTATATATATATATATATATATTCATATATATATGAATAATTATCACATCGAACCGTGATCCATTTATATATCAATTCAAGCTACAAATGTCCTTTATATCTAAATTCACTTTACCTCCCAAATGATATTTTATTTTCATATATGTACCGAAGGGGAATTTTTTAATTGATAATAATTTCGTCCCCCATGGGATCGAAACCACCGTCCAAGTGGACGGGGACGAAATCAGGACCGTCAGTGACGCTATCCAATCAGCCAACAGAGACGCTATAGTTCATATCGATTCTGACCTTACAAATCACCCTCGATCTGGATGCTTTCGTAATTAGAATCGATATGGAACCCCGTCTACCATGTTAGCCAATTCGAGCGTTTGACAAGCACGTAGCCTTTTGTTTATGATAATTATCACAATCGAACCGTGATCCATTTATATATCAATTCAGCTACAAATGTTCTTTAATATCTAAATTCATTTACTCCCAAATGATATATTTTCATATATGACCGAAGGGGAATTTTTTAATTGATAATAATTTCGTCCCCCCATGGGATCGAACCACCGTCCAAGTGGACGGGGACGAAAATCAGGACCGTCAGTGACGCTATCCAATCAGCCAACAGGGAGACGCTATAAGTTCATATCGATTTTTCTGACCTTACAAATCACCCTCGATCTGGATGCTTTCGTAATTAGAATCGATATGGAACCCCGTCTACCATGTTAGCCAATTCGAGGCGTTTGACAGCACGTAGCCTTTTGTTCTGAATAATTATCATATCGAACCGTGATCCATTTATATATCAATTCAAGCTACAAATGTCCTTTAATATCTAAATTCACTTTACCTCCCAAATGATATATTTTCATATATGTACCGAAGGGGAATTTTTTAATTGATAATAATTTCGTCCCCCATGGGATCGAACCACCGTCCAAGTGGACGGGGACGAAATCAGACCGTCAGTGACGCTATCCAATAACAGCCAACAGAGACTGCTATAAGTTCATATCGATTCTGACCTTACAAATCACCCTCGATCTGGATGCTTTCGAATTAGAATCGATATGGAACCCCGTCTACCATGTTAGCCAATTCGAGCGTTTTGACAGCACGTAGCCTTTTGTTATGAATAATTATCACATCGAACCGTGATCCATTTATATATCAATTCAAGCTAAAACAAATGTCCTTTAATATCTAAATTCACTTTACCTCCCAAATGATATATTTTCATATATGTACCGAAGGGGAATTTTTGTTTTTTAATTGAAATAATAATTTCGATCCCCCATGGGATCGAACCACCGTCCAAGTGGACGGGGACGAAATCAGGACCGTCAGTGACGCTATCCAATCAGCCAACAGAGACGCTATAAGTTCATATCGATTCTGACCTTACAAATCACCCTCGATCTGGATGCTTCGTAATTAGAATCGATATGGAACCCCGTCTACCATGTTAGCCAATTCGAGCGTTTGACAGCACGTAGCCTTTTGTTATGACTAATTATCACATCGAACCGTGATCCATTTATATATCATTCAGCTACAAATGTCCTTTAATATCTAAATTCCTTTACCTCCCAATATGATATAATTTTTCATATAGTACCGAAGGGGAATTTTTTAATTGATAATAATTTCGTCCCCCCATGGGATCGAACCACCGTCCAAGTGGACGGGGACGAAATCAAGGACCGTCAGTGACGCTATCCAATCAGCCAACAGAGACGCTATAAGTTCATATCGATTCTGACCTTACAAATCACCTCGATCTGGATGCTTTCGTATTAGAATCGATATGGAACCCCGTCTACCATGTTCGATGTGATAAGATTATTCATAACAAAAGGCTACGTGCTCAAAAAACCGCTCGAATTGGCTAACATGGGAGAGGGGTTCCCTATCGATTTTTTTTTCCCTAATTACGAAAGCATCCAGTCGGTGGGTGATTTGTAAGGTCAGAATCGTATGCTTATAAGCGTCTCTGCTTGGGATGGATAGCGCCACTGGACGGTCCCTGATTTCTTCCCCGTCACTTGACGGTGGTTCGATCCCCATGGGGGACGAAATATTATCAAGTTAAAAAATTCCCCTTCTTACTATATGAAAATATATCATTTGGGAGGTGTGAATTTAGATATTAAAGGACGTTTGTAGCTTGAATTGATTAATATAAATGGATCACGGTTTCGATGGGATAATTATTCATAACAAAAAGGCCTACGCTGTCAAACGTCGATTGGCTAACCTTGAAGGGGTTCCATATCGCTTCTAATTAAGGAAAGCATCCAGATCGCGGTGATTTGGAAGGTCAGAATCGATATGAATTATATCGTCCTCTGTTGGGCTGATTTTGGGTAGCGTCACTTACGTCCGATTTTCGTCCCCGCCACGGATGGTGGTTCGATCCCATGGGTGGACGAAATTATTATCATTAAAAAAATTCCCCTTCGTACATATATAAAATATAATCATTTGGGATGGGTAAAGTGAATTTAGATATTAAAGGCATTTTGTGCTTGAATTGATATATAAATGGAATCACGGTTCGATGTGATAATTATTCATAACAAAAGCTACGTGCTGTCAAACGCTCGAATTGGCTAACATGGTAGACGGGGTTTCCATATCGATTCTAATTACGAAAGCATCCAGATCGAGGTGATTTGTAAAGGTCCAGAATCGATATTGGAAACTTATAGCGTCTCTGTTGGCTATTGGATATTCGTCACTGACGGTCCTGATTTCGTCCCCGTCCACTTGGACGGTGGTTCGATCCCCATGGGGGACGAAATTATTATCAAATTAAAAAAATTCCCTTCGGTACATATATGAAAATATATCATTTGGGAGGTAAGTGAATTTAGATATTAAAGGACATTTGTAGCTTGAATTTGCTATATAAATGGTCACGGTTCGATGTGATAATTTATTCATAACAAAAGCTACGTGCTGTCAAACGCCTCGAATTGGCTAACATGGTAGACGGGGTTCCATATCGATTCTAATTACGAAAGCATCCAGATCGAGGGTGATTTGTAAGGTCAGAATCGATATGAACTTATAGCGTCTCTGTTGGCTGATTTGGGATAGCGTCACTGACGGTCCTGATTTCGTCCCCGTCCACTTGGACGGTGGTTCGATCCCATGGGGGGACGAAACTTATTACTCAATTAAAAATTCCCCGCTTCGTAGCATATGATAATATTTCCATTTGAGGTAGTGATAGAATCATTAGCATAGCTGAAATTGATAATAAATGTAACGGTTAGATGGGGGGTTGGATAATAGGTTTGGGATTCATTTAACAAAAAGCCTACGTTGCTGTGTCAACGCTTCGAATGGGCTACATTGTTAGAAACGGGGTCCATAATTTTCGATCTAATTAACGGAAAAGGCATTCATATTCGATTGGGGGGTGATAATTGAAAAAGGTTCATAACAAAAGGGCTTACGTGCTGTCAAACGCTCGAATTGGCTAACATGGTAGGACGGGGTTCCATATCGATTCTAGTTACGAAAGCATCCAGATCGAGGGTGATTTGAAGGTCAGAAATCGATATGAACTTATAGCGTCTCTGTTGGCTGATTGGATAGCGTCACTGACGGTCCTGATTTCGTCCCCGTCCACTTGGACGGTGGTTCGATCCCATGGGGGGACGAAATATTATCAATTAAAAAAAATTCCCCTTCGGTACATATATGAAAATATATCATTTGGGAGGTAAAGTGAATTTAGATATTAAAGGACATTTGTAGCTTGAATTGATATATAAATGGATCACGGTTCGATGTGATAATTATTCATAACAAAAGGC
>NC_061105.1:39102780-39205280 GCF_015104395.2 Macrobrachium nipponense
TTCCATTTACGTCGTTGTCGTTTATTCCTTCATTTCTTTCCATCATTGCTGAGTTTTGCTATTTAACCCATAGCTGGACCCTACCCCATCAGGGATAGGTACTCATTTACAGCTGAGTAGACTGAGGAAATTATGGTAAAGATCCTTTCCCAAGGAATCAACGCCGAGGAGAGCGGTCACCCATCCAACGACTGACCAGCCCCAATGTTGCTTAACTTGACTAAAGTCCATTGAGGACCTAACCCACTCTTCCATTATTATTATTATTATTATTATTATTATTATTATTATTATTATTATTATTATTATTATTATTATGATAAATGAGCAGATATTAATTTTGAACAAGCTAAAATAAGCCATTCAGCTGCTGATAAAAAAGAGATAAAGTCTCCTTCTGTGTGTATGTGTACGTATGTATACACACACACACACACACACACACACACACATATATATATATATATATATATATATATATACATACATATATACATACATACATATACATATACGTATACTTTCAAGTGGCACTGTTGCTTCGCTTAAACTTATGATCACCGACGTTTATATTAACGGCAGGAGAGCTGTTCTAGAGTTTAACATTACAGGGAATAAAAGGTATTTGATAATAGGCAAAGTTACTTGTGGCACTTTGACATTTGAATATGGATTCAAATGTCAAAGACTCGCGCAGTGAAGGTATTGTAGAAATTCTTTACTGAAATACATACTCTGAAAATTTCTGCCGTGAGCCATCTATTCCCAATGTAAACTTCATACGCAACGACCATCTGGTACCCTTCATAAAAAAAAGTGACAGAAATCTAGTACATAACCTTCAAGTTCCACTCTTCAAAGTCTATTTTAAGAGCCTTATAGTTAACAAAGTCAAAAGTTGCACCATGGTCAATTAAGAGCTAATCTAGACTCATTTATTGTTAACGTTTTTGTGGAACTGGCTAAATCCTCAGCAGCCTAAAATGTACACAACTATTTCCCATAAGCATACACGCAATCATAGAATAAGTAACTAAAGTAAATGCCTTCATAAAGATGATTAAATACTTTTTTGGGAACTTTGATGCCACAGGATACATGAAAACTGGTTTCACACTGAACCAATCTGAACTTAAAAAAAAAGGAAAAACAAAAAAAGGAAACTGACACGAGAACAGTAATACATAATTTACACTCATCGGGAAAGCACTAGTAAAAAAAAAATATACCGATGAATATAACGTTCATAAAAAGTACCACATCGGAGATCCGATCTGGATTTTCACTGCCCAAAAATTATACGATGACGAGTTTTTAATAATAGTTGCCATGAGTCATTTATGGCCCATGGAAGTCATCTGAACATTCTTCCGCAAAATTTCAAACTGTGTGGAGCGAAATGCTGATCGTCAGAGGACGATATCCGAATTTCCCTAAAAGCTAATAGGGAGAAGAGCAGACTGTAAACAAAGGTCAACAGTTCAGAAGCTCCTCTTTTTTTTTCTCGATTTATCTGTGAACGAGGACAATATGAAAGTCTAAGGTAATGTCATGAAGCCTTTCAAGTATCAAGGATAGCATAGACAGTGAACACTTCTTGTATTCAGTGAAATTAGTGTAGATAGGAGAGGAAATTTTCAAAACACTCTAATGGCCTGGCCAGACCGGGCAGGCCATATGCCCTCAGGCTATGGCTGTGACGTAATAGAAGTGACGTCAAGAGCGTTCGGACGAAGTGAAAATGGCTTCATTCTATACTCCGCCCATTAGGAGAAAAGACTCCGTTGGTTTAATATTTTCGGGTAAACCGAACTTAAATGATGTTGATGATGTAATTTTTGAAAAGCTGAGAATTGATATTGAAGATTTGATTGGTGTTCAAGAAATGCGAGGTAATAAAGTGATCTTGAAGTTCCGGAATCAGTGTGTATATGAAACTTTTCTAAATAATTACGATGAAAAAGTAGTTTGTTTACCTAATGGTCTGGAAGTGAAAGTAGTTAATTTCAGCAGTGTCTTCACATTTGTCTCAATAAGGTACGCTCCATTTGATATGCAAAGCAGTATGTTGAGCGATGTATTAAGCTCGTACGGGAGTTATTGGGATACGCGATAATACTTCCACACTCGGCAGACGTAAAGGACTGTTAAACGGAATACGGACGGCTAAAATGGAAATTAAGAAAAACATTCCATCGGCGCTTTTCTTAGGAGGACATGCTATTTCTTTCATGTACAACGGACAGAAAAAGACATGTCTTAAGTGTGGCAGTGAGAATCATTTTGCTGTAGATTGCTCCTTGGACAGAATCGTGAACATTTTTGAGCATGAGAAGGATTTTCCAAGTCTGCCGAAACTACAGGGGAACGAAACACAAGGGAGTGGACACAACATTGAGAAGGAAAGGCAAGAGTCACTAAGTGAAGACACACCAAATGGTAATAATGTTCAGGATATCAATAGTATAAGAGTGGAAAATGGCAACAACGAGCCACATGTTTTAACAGAAAGGATGAATATTGAACTTGAGGATAGTGAGAAAATCAAAGAATGTGAGGATAAGGATTCAAATAAGGAGGAGGAGGTGATATCTATCGATGATGAGGTACTACATAGTGCACCAAGTTCGGAAGCGTCTGAATTGGTGATTATACCGCAACAAACTGCACCTGTTGAGTTCACTGTTATCACGACGACTGCGGACGTTCATCAAGAGGACAGGAAGATAACTCTTAACCTGGGACACGGAACTGATCAAGGAAGAGGAGGACAAACTGATGCAGAATATATGGAAGACGGATTAATGGAGACTGGTGAAGATTTGGAAATTGCACCTGGAAACGGAAAATGGAAAATTCAAATGGAAGATGTCAAGATGAGAATCTCAAAGAAAAAAATAGGAACTAAAAAATATTCAAGATCCGAAGACAACAGTGATGAGGAAAATGGGAAAAAATATTCAAGATCAGAAGAGGAAAAAGTTGGAATCTAACTAATTTTACGTCTTCAATCTCTCAATTGGCTGTTTAAATGTGAACGGATTAAATGACGTAGGTAAACAAATGAAGCTCTTATCGTTGTCTAGGTATTATGATATAGATATTTTGTTATTGCAAGAGCATAATGTGAAGGATTTACAAGCTCTGAGTTTTTTCACAAATTACTATGATGTTTTGTTAAACGCAAGTAATAATCTCAAAGGAGGTACAGCAGTTTGTATAAATAAGTTTAAATCTTTGTCTGTCATTAGCAAGGAAATGGATACGGAGGGACAGATAATAGCAGCTAAAACATTTTTTTTAAATCATGAAATTCCAGTTGTGAATATTTATGCCCCTTCAGGTACAGATAAGAAGAAAGAAAGAGGAGAATTTTTTAACAATAAAATCTTATATTATTTTCGTAAAAATGTTGAAAATGTAGTTTTCGGAGGGGATTTTAATTGTGTTACATCCTACAGAGATGTTAGTACAGGGAAGGACAAATTAGTGCCAAAATTATTGCTGACCTTCATAAAAAATGTTGGATTAAAAGATATAACATGCACTTGTAAAGGCATCCCAATATATACCTACATTAGAAAATGCTATGGTTCTAGGATAGATCGCCTATATACTAACCAGCTACTCCATAATATGTTAAGTACTGATACAGTGCCTGTGGCCTTCTCTGATCACTGTATGATCATTGCTAAATTCAGGATAGGCGATGTGCAAAAAGGGAAAGGATTTTGGAAATTGAATGCGTCTTTACTGGAGGCAGAAGGAATAGGCGAAAACTTTAAATGCTTTTGGAGTCATGTAAAACTAAACAAAAACAGTTTTGAAAATGTAACTGAATGGTGGGAATTTGCTAAAAAGCAATGTAAAAGGTACTTCATTAAAATTGCAACGAGGGTATCAAAAGAAAAATATGGTTTAATAAATTCATTGCAATATCGATTAAAATATCTATATGGCTTATGTAATGCTGGGAATGATAAATATGATGAAATTTATGCTTTGAAAAGTAAAATAAACTGTCTTCAAAATGAACTTTGTGAAGGAGTAAAAATAATAGCAAAATTAAAAGATCAAGTGGAAAGGGAAAAATTGTCATCGCACTTGCTTGGGAAAGAGAAACAGCATAAAGGCAATTTACCTGATAAAGAAGATAAAAGGTAAAAGTGGAAATATGCTAAACGATACAAAGGCTGTTCTCGTGTATCTTAAAGACCATTTTAAAGTAATGTATGAATTTATTGAAGGAAGTCACGAAGAACAATCATATTTGCTTGAGAAATGCAAAGAGAAGATAAATGAAGAGGACAATAAACTTTTAGAGGAGGAATTTGATATAAATGAATTATGGGAATCATTGAATAAAATGAATAAAGGAAAATCACCTGGAAGTGATGGATTAAGTGTGGAGTTTTATAAACGGTTTTGGTATGTTATCAAAAACGATTTTATCAGAGGTAATGAAATGTATGCTGGAAGAAAGTAAGTTATCGGAATCACAAAATTTAGGAATAATAAAACTATGTCCAAAAAGTGGAAATTTGGAAATGGTTGAAAACTGGAGACCAATCACTTTGTTAAATGTTGATTATAAAATTCTAGCAAAAACAATGGCAAATCGTTTGAAACTTGTAATTGGAAAAATCATATCACCGGAACAATATTGTGGTACTCCAAACAGATCCATAATTCACTGCAATAATACAATAAGAGACATAATGAATTATGTAAGAGAAAATCATTTGAATGCAGGGATGTTTAACTTGGACTGGTCCAAAGCTTTTGATAGGGTGAACTTGCCATTTCTTTTTAGAATTATGGAAAAGTTTGAATTATCAGTGAAATTTATTTCATGGTTAAAAATATTATATAAAGAATGTAAAAGTATGATATGTGTGAATGGACTATTTACAGACACCTTTAATGTAAGAAGGTCGGTTAGACAAGGCTGTCCACTATCAATGTTATTGTATGTCATTTTCCAAGAACCATTGTACCTAGCATTAAGCCAATAAAAAAATTGTACCTCCTACATTACCAAACAATGACAAAATTAAAGTACAGGGATTTGCTAATGATACAACAGTCATATTTGCAGATGATGATTCATTAATAGAGATTCACTATGAGATAAAGAAACTTGAAGCAGCAACTGGCTCATTATTGAATAAAGAAAAATCTCTCATCTTAGGAATTGGTGAATGGTCAGGCAGAAGAGACTGGAAGGTACCTTGTTTCAAAATTGTGGACTGTGCTAAAATTTTGGGCATTTACTTCAGCAATTCGTATGCGGAAACTTGTGATTTAAATTGGTCAGGTATAGAGAAAAAAATTGAAAAGGCAGTTAACATGTTGTGTAAAAAGTATCTAACACTTTACCAGAAAGCACTAATAATCAACTCTTTGATATTGTCCAAAATGTGGCATGTAGCTCACACACTTCCGTTAAGTAAAAAACAAGCTCAAAAGGTGAATGCAATTATTTTCAAGTATATATGGTGTGGTATGTATCGACCTATAAAACGCAGTACCCTGCATTTGTCAAAATTAGAAGGAGGTTTAGGGATAATAAGTATTCAAGAAAAGGCAAGATCAATATTCAGTGTAACTTCTTTAAAAAGTCTAATAAACTGTAACGGGTTAACCAGGTATTATTGTTCTGTAAGACTGAATGGTATGTTACAATTAGATAATTTATCAGAAATAGCATATTTTACCCCTGAATACTATTCTTTGGCAGTAGATGATATTAGGAAAGCATATCACAACAAATTCTTTCCATATATAAATAACAGAGAAATGTATTCAATCATTTGGAGGAAAGAAGGCCCAGTGGTAGAAAATAATTATCCCACACTTAAATGGAAAAATATTTGGGGAAATGTTAATAGCACATTCATTAAAGTGGAGGAAAGGGAATTTGTGTTTAGGTATATTCATGAGTCACTAGCAACAAAACAAAGGCTCCCTATTGTTGAAATTAAAAGAAGACTCAAAATGTGACCAATGTGGCGAAAACGAGTATCAAATGCATATTTTTTACTTCTGTAGGGAAAAGAAAAATATAGTGAAATGGTTTAATTCTGTTCTTAGGAAATGCTGTAAACTAAATTATTATAGTTTCTTGAAACTATTATTCTATGATATAGAAGCAAAATCAATTGTTGATAAAAACACTGCCATTTTGTTGATTACCGGCTATTTGTATTGTTTGTGGATGTGTTATAAACACAACAATAACTGCCAAAATGTAATTGTTTTTTTAAAGAATAAATTATAAGCACCAAGGATGTATATTAAATATAGATATACAAGAGATATTTACAAGTATGTAACCAAAGATTTTTTAAACTATACGTTTTGATTTTGATTTATGTTGATTTTGAAACAAAATGTTATTTAAGTTTATATTTATATTTTTGTATTAACAGAATTATCCAAATAATGTAAATTACTGGAATATAATTGTCTTTTTGTAATAAAAGATAAAAAAAAAGCTATAAGTGGTCGTCATCTGACGACGCCGGCTCCCAAAGGGTTTTAAATGTTACTTCGACGAAAACGAAATGAGATGAGGCAGGGAGGGCTTGGGATGCGAGACATCAGGAAGAAGACCATGATCACCCGATTCTTTATCCTTACAGACTCTTTGAACTATTCTCAATTTGCCATGACGCTTACTGAATAGGGTCCCGGGACTGCTTGATCATAGAAAGATCACGGACCTACTTCTGCGCGATAGTAAACAGACGAAAAGGTTAATTATAGGTAAATATGAGCTAATTTGTTATTCAAAATGACTTTCAACTCTTGAAATTTTCAATTCACTGGAACCCCGAAACTTGACACTTCTTTCATAAGTTTAGTTAAAACTGGTTGTTTATATGAATTACACGAAGCTTTTAATACTCTCTAGCGATTAATCACTCGAAACGCGTAAACAATAGTTCCAATTTACTTTTATTGAAAGTGGGCCAAAAATAGACGGGATTAATCTGGAAATGATATCAGAATAAATATCATGTTACCGCCAAATAGATTTACTTTGTGTAGAAGCAACTGGATGATTTCTTTGTGAGCATCGCTCAAATATTATTTGACAGTTGGTGATTTCTAAATTTTTCTCGAACCAAAACATATAACGACGCCTGTTACATAATAAGCTGCTATTTAAATAGTATTGGTTCATAATTAACTGTTAAATAAGTAATAAGATAACAAGGTAAATGCTAAAAAAACAGAGATAGCAGTGAAAGCAGTTTCCAATCACATTTTACTTTAACTTTTAGAATAAAAAAAAAGGGTTTCTTAATCAACATACCAACATGGAACAACCGTAATGGAATAGACAAAGGATCTAATATTACACATGAATGCCTTCCCACATTTATGGAGAATATATATCAATATATATCTATCATAAATACACACACACGCACACACACACCCGATAACTATATGAACTTCAAAAATGCCGTTGTATTCAAAAAACACCAGCAAGAGTCTTGTTGCTGAGTACTTTGGAAACAGTTGCGCAAACAAAGGAATTCCGTTGGTCCCAGTGAAATATTACTGAGGATTAAATGTCTGGGTAGGCAAATGTCTGTCTCAAAGCCTACAGGAATCCAACAAAATGTTTACAGGTCATCGGGAACAAAATGCGTCCTTACAAAATATTTTTTTATGTAACCCTTACATCAGAAAGACAAATCAGTTGAAAAAAAAAAAACAACAGAGATTCTAGTATAGGAGTAACTGCAGTAAATTTTTCCTTTCCACCCTTATAAATATGTTCTTGAGCATTATCTATTTGTAATCTGCAAATGGAACTACATACCACTTCTTTTTATTGCTTAATTTGTTCACACAGCTCTTAACTTAGTCATTACCTACACATACACGTTCTACCCCTCCTTATCTTTGGACATCAACTGATTTATAAAACAGTAAATCTTATATATACTGACAAGGAATCTTCCAGTTCTTAATAAATATTTGTGGCTACACATATGTACAAAAGGGTCACATCTCTTCTATCAATATGTCTGGATTATCTTATGTTACTAAAATCCTTTTCTGCACCTTAGTCAGTCTATAACAACTGGCAGTTCCAGTTCACGAAGGCACCTTTTCTCAATAACATAAGGTCATCCTTCTTTTCAAGTGCAACAACCATCTCAGGCCAGGCTGACGGAAACAACAAGAAGGAAGAAGGAGAGGGCTTGAACAGGAAGGAAGCGATGCACCTGAATTCTTCTCAGGAGGCTCATTTCTACCTGGAATTTCTCCTCTCGAAACTCCTCCTGTTTGGGTTCCTTTCAACAGCTACAGCCTTCAAAGGGATTAAAAGTTATTCTTCTCTTTTATCACCTAGATTTCACCCAAAAATATTTTCTCTCTTGAAATGAAGTTTTTCTTGTATTACCTCCCTGGATTTTCATCCAAAAATCTTCTTTCTTTTTTGACATTATCACATTTCTATCTTCAAGAGCACAAGACTAGAGCTACTAGAACACCTGCTCTCGATTAGTCAGTCAACCCAAGCTATATCATTATATTCTATCATTCAACTAGTTTTCTCTTTATATTTCCATCTAAATTATTTTTTGGTATATGTGCTCTGAATTTGTGACAAAAATCTTCCGAATGTTTAATGTGACTGAGAGAAAAAGTGCCTAAAAAAGGGGAAAGGAGGCCAGCTAACCATTTAGAAATTTTGTAATTGAAAGCTCCGGCACATGAAACGATGGGTCTGAATGGAAGTTTGTCTTTGTGAGTTTTGGGAAGGCCATAAAAGTAGGGGAGTTTAGGATTAATTACTTTAAATTTCTCTAATAGTTCAATACTCTTTTTGTCTTGGCCAATTAATCTTACTTTCCTAAAAAAATTCTGTGGGGACGTTTTGGAGGGGATTTTTCGTCAGTTTGTCGTAAGTGTTGTGTCGCAAAGGAGTTGGTTGATTTTGTCAAGGTAGAAGTCTTTGCCCATTATTACGATTTTGCCGTCTTTGTCTGATCTACTTATTATAACATCTAACTTTTTTAGCGAGCAGATGGCTATCATAAATCTACGGGGAACAGGTTATTTCTTATTTAGGTCACTTAAAGCATTTGGTAACACTCCTTTTAAACATATCTCTTCACGGCTGTAGTTTCTGTCAGATAGGAATTTATCAAAAGCCACTATGAAGTCTAGGTTGTTTTTGCAGTCTGGCATAAAGGCAAAGGATAAGCCTAGATTTAAAACTAAATGTTGATTTACAGTAAGGGGGGTGTTGGGTAAGTTTAAAACTTGGTCTTGTTGCTCAAGATTATTCCATGTGCTATTGTTTATTAAGTTATTTAACTTGCGTAAAAGTCTGTTGGAATGAGTCACGCTAATATAGGCTGCAATGTCGGAACGGAATGAAATCAGATACCTGTATATGTGGTCTGTAGTGAGGAGGCGAAGATTAGACTGAGTTCTATATATCACTCTGCGTAGTACGAAGATGTTGTTTTTCGTGTTGGTGATTCTTTCCTGCAGGAAAATCTTATGTGAGAGAGGGAAGGGGTCCGATTGCAGAGTCCATCTCCTGAATCCGTACATTTTTGGTAGTACTTGTTCCTTGAGGCATTCTTCTAAAAAGTGTTCTTGATTTTTCAGCCAGTGCTCTGATCAGTTCTTTCTCAAACTTGCGAAAAACTGGATTAACTTCTGGAAGTAAGTGAAGAATCGTGGAAAGGCGGTTGAATTCCATTATTGACCAATAATTGAGGGGTCTGAGTCACTGTCTTAATCCTGTCCAGGTGAGGAATTTTTATTTTATTGTTGGGTGTATCTCTGGTCTTGTCTTGAGGGGGTTGGTAGAAAATTACGTTTGCTTTGTGAATTGCTTTCTCAATTATTGGTCAATAATGGAATTCAACCGCCTTTCCACGATTCTTCACTTACTTCCAGAAGTTAATCCAGTTTTTCGCAAGTTTGAGAAAGAACTGATCAGAGCACTGGCTGAAAAATCAAGAACACTTTTTAGAAGAATGCCTCAAGGAACAAGTACTACCAAAAATGTACGGATTCAGGAGATGGACTCTGCAATCGGACACCTTCCCTCTCTCACATAAGATTTTCCTGCAGGAAAGAATCACCAACACGAAAAACAACATCTTCGTACTACGCAGAGTGATATATAGAACTCAGTCTAATCTTCGCCTCCTCACTACAGACCACATATACAGGTATCTGATTTCATTCCGTTCCGACATTGCAGCCTATATTAGCGTGACTCATTCCAACAGACTTTTACGCAAGTTAAATAACTTAATAAACAATAGCACATGGAATAATCTTGAGCAACAAGACCAAGTTTTAAACTTACCCAACACCCCCCTTACTGTAAATCAACATTTAGTTTTAAATCTAGGCTTATCCTTTGCCTTTATGCCAGACTGCAAAAACAACCTAGACTTCATAGTGGCTTTTGATAAATTCCTATCTGACAGAAACTACAGCCGTGAAGAGATATGTTTAAAAGGAGTGTTACCAAATGCTTTAACTGACCTAAATAAGAAATATCCTGTTCCCTGTAGATTTATGCTCGCTAAAAAAGTTAGATGTTATAATAAGTAGATCAGACAAAGACGGCAAAATCGTAATAATGGACAAAGACTTCTACCTCGACAAAATCAACCAACTCCTTAGCGACACAATACTTACGACAAACTGACGAAAAATCCCCTCCAAAACGTCCCCACAGAATTTTTTTTCGGAAAGTAAGATTAATTGGGCAAGACAAAAAGAGTATTGAACTATTAGAGAAATTTAAAGTAATTAATCCTAAACTCCCCTACTTTTATGGCCTTCCCAAAACTCACAAAGACAATCTTCCATTCAGACCCATCGTTTCATGTGCCAGAGCTTTCAATTACAAAATTTCTAAATGGTTAGCTGGCCTCCTTTCCCCTTTTTTAGGCACTTTTTCTCTCAGTCACATTAAACATTCGGAAGATTTTTGTCACAAATTCAGAGCACATATACCACTTTACCAGTACAGGTCGTTCTTCAGTTTTTGAGCGAAAAATTATCCCCTATTCAGATCATTTCCCATTGGCGCTTGACAAAATAATAAAGTTAGTTGAATTGTGTGCATCTAATAACGTATTTTCATTCGGGGAATCATTCTATAAGCAAAAATTTGGGTGAAGTATGGGTAGTCCTTTAAGTCCTGTTTTAGCCAATCTGTACATGGAATGCTTTGAAACTACAGTAATAAATGCAATAAAACCCAAAAACATGCTGTGGATGAGATATGTACTAGATGATATTCTAACATTTTGGGATAATAAGTGGGGCAATTTTAATGAATTCCTTTCAAAATTAAACGCATTAGTGCCCAGCATCAAATTTAAAGTTGAATGGGAAACAGACAACAAAATTCCTTTTCTTGATGTTTTAATAATCAGAGACACGACAGAATACAAATTTACCATATACAGAAAACCAACGTTCTCACTTTCATACATTCACTACTTTAGCTATCATGACATTGCTATCAAGATAGGTGTAGCCAGCAACCTGTTCTTAAGAGCCTTGCGAATTTGTTCCCCAGATTTCCTGGAAAAAGAATTTGAACTAATTCGTAAGCAACTTTCGTCTTTAAAGTATCCTGACCATATAATTGAGAAAGCAATTCACAGAGCAAACGTAATTTTCTACCAACCCCCTCAAGACAAGACCAGAGATATACCCAAGAAAATAAAAATTCCTCACCTGGACAGGATTAAGATGGCAACTCAAACCCACGGAAAATCTAACCTTTTGCATTTACTTACCCAAACACCTTAGCCAAATCCCTGATTAACGTCCAACGAAAGACATCCCCCAAGGACACAGGGGTTTACGAAATCCCATGCCAGAACTGTGACCAATCTTACATCGGATTTACAGGAAAATCTCTTCCCCAGAGGTTAACACAACACAAACAGTCAGTTAGGTATGGACAACAGACTTCGGCTATTTTCAACCACATAAATGAACATAACCATAGAATAAACTGGAATTTGTCATGTATAATTTATAGCAGCAACTGCCTGTACAAGAGTCTAATGATGGAATTGGCCTTAATAAAAGAGGCAGGTAATGAACATCTCAAAAGGAGCATGGGATTCAGGTGTGATTCAACCCACGCTTAAGAAGATTAAAGGAAGATTATCAGTGGGGCTGACCTAAATTGGCATACCTGTGGATGGATCTCTTGGTATAAATACCACCTTTTCTGTAAACTTTTCTCATTCATATACCTGAAGAGGGACACAGCAGTCTCTGAAATATAGTATTTTTCTCTCTATATTTTGGTGTTTTTATGGGCTCCTTTTGTTATATAATATATATATATATATATATATATATATAGATATATATATAATATTAAATATATATATATATATATATATATATAAATATATATATGTGTGTGTGTGTGTGTGTGTGTGTCATATCATATTACCGTGATTCATATACATATATCGAGCTACAAATGTCCTTTAATATCTAATTCGCTCTACCTCGGAATTAATATATTTTCATATATGTTTAACCGAAGGGGAATTTATACAGCGATAATAGAATTGCCAGCTGACGGGCACGAACCATCGACATCTTCAATTCCAGGACTGGCAGTGAAGCCTTAGCCCACCCCGAGGTAGAGCGAACTAGATATTAAAGGACATTTGTAGCTTGATATATTTATATGAATCACGGTAATGTGATATGATTTATATAATGGCTACGTGCGGGCAAAAGCACTACAACGCTACCAAGGACGAGGTGGGTTTGATGCAGTCTCCAAAACTAAAAATACCTGAGCACGGCAAGTATTTGAGGTGGGAGGTGGCATAAACTTATATCCTCTTGCGGTGGTGGGGTGGACTAAGGCTTCACTGCCAGTCCTGGAATCGATGATGTCGATGGTTCGTGCCCGTCGGCCGGAAATTCTATCATCGCTGAATAAATTCCCCTTCGGTTAAACAAAAGTATATGAGGAAAGGACATTTAGTAGCTCAATATATATATATATATATATATATATATATATATATATCTATATATATAGATATATATAGATATAATACTATATAATATATATAGCTAGTATATATATAAATTTTCGTCTCACTTCATTTCAATTCCTAATGTATTCAGCTCTGGTTCTCTTCTTTCATTGTCTTTTTTAAGCTGCATTTACTCTTGTGGGCTTCCTGTTCCTAAGGTGTTGATTTTCTATGTAGTTTTTTTTTTTTCATTAAAAATTAATGGTTATGTTTTCTCCACTTATCAACTTCCGTCATTTTTACATCCTGAAGCACATATTTTTTTTCTTTTCTAATTCCCCCGGAAAAAAATAACTTTTCCCGGAATTATTAACAAGCATCAAGATTTAGTGTCAAGTAACCACAGTTTCATTTATAAAAATCAGCTACAAAAGCTGAGAAAGGGAAATGTCTTGCTCATATCGGAAATGTCAGAATCGTCTAAAGTTCACGCTCGCTGTCGAGAGAAGCAAATATAGATAAAAAAAAGGGAGGGAGGGGGTAGGGAGGGGAGTGGGGGATTTGCCATAAATATATATCAATAAAGTATCAGACGATTTCCATAAAGAAAAATGATAATGTATTAACTTGAAACGTTAACCTCGTTAAAGTGACCTGAAACTACCACTGGCCAACTGTTCTTAATATTGTGTTAAAATAAATGTAAATATTAATTTAATATTCATATTGTATAACTTACCTAATTCAATTTCCCAAGTCCATTAACAAGTAACGATTTAAGGGTGGAATATGAATATGGGATCAGGCAAAACTTCGTCAAGATAAACATCCGTGATGAGCTCTAATAAATAAAATAAAAAACTTTCTCAATATAAAGCACTTTGTTTCTCATACCATTAACCTAATAACACAACATTATTTTTTGAAAACACGCCAATAATTAGTTTTTCATACCATGAAGCTAATATCCAAATATATTTTTAAATTTTAAAATACAAAAAAGTTTCTCATACTATTAAGCTAATATTCCCATATTTTCCGAAACCAAAAACACTTAGTTTCTCAAACCATACAGCTAGTATTCCTAAGTTGTTTCTGCATAAAAGAGCGTGTTTTTCAGGTTTCTTAAGCAAGGTTATTTGATACTAATTTATGTCTTCGTTTCTTTGAGGGATCCCACGGGCCTTTTTTTTTCTATCTTGTCAACAGTTATTACTCAAATAACAACAGATCGTAGTTCCATAAGATGACTAAATAACCCAATATTTGTGATTCAAAAAGAACACAAAATTGAAGGTTGGGCAGCAAAACACAGACCGTCGCCTAGCGCGAAAGGTCAGGGGTCAACATTACACTGTGCTCTGAAAGGTCTGAATATCAACGTCACCAGTTTTAAAAATACACTTGGGAAGTGAAAAATGCTTAAATATGGTATAAATCCAAAAGACAGGAATATAAAAGGGAAAATAATTTCCTATCTATAGAAGCTACATAACGACCGAATGAATAAATATTACAACAGTTATAATCTTCGTAACATAAATATATATATATATGATATATATATATATATATATATATATATATATATATATATATATATATATATATATATATATATATATATATATATTTATAATCCACAAAACTCAATGAAAATATTCCTTGTCTTATGTATTTTTTCTTTCCTTGTGAGTAGACTAAATAGAGAGAAAATACATTTTAGATTAAACCTAATGCATCAGAAACGCAATTCATTTTTCATTTCGATTCTCAAGAGCACACATCAAAATAATGAGAAAATGCAACAGAGGCAAATTGAGTTTTCTCCCTTTCGAAGGATTAGTTGAAAAAAATAATACACAACTGTATTTCAGATTTGATGCGAGAATAAAAATGAAATACCCTTGTAAACCACGTAATGAAAATGGGTAAAAAACCGATTGTTTTTTATTCTGAGCGGTTTTTTAGGTTAAGAAAATGCCTATATTTATGAATGTGAAGAAAGAAGTTATTCATCTTTTTTTTAACTTAAATATAACAAATGATTCTAGAAATACTAAAGAGATGATTTTTAAATCAATTTACAATTATTTTCACTGGCTTGCATTTATACATAGTGTTATTTTTTCAAACAAATTCGGCGAAGAATCCATTATCTCTCGTTTATATTATGAAAAACAGTTGAAACCTTTTAAATTCTTGTAAATTGTAAATCATTGAAATCATAAAGTCAAATTGAAAGAAGAAAAGCTACTGGAAAGAGGCTCCATAGAAGTTGTGGTCTTTCCAGGTCACGTCATTTTTTAGCCCCCAGATATTTTAGGTGCGAAGTTCATGGATGCGGGCAACCTAATACCCTTATACAGCCCAGGCCTGAAAAAAAAAACAAGAAAAATAGTAAAACTCAGGTGGGGAAGCAGTAGACCTGCATCTTCATGGACGAAGTTTAGAGGGAAAAGAATTCGAGGGAAGATCAGGCCTGATTTCGTTTATCCTCTCTTATCTCTAATTGTTTATTATCGCACTGGCAATTAGGTGGGAGTTGATGTCCCTACCGCTCTGTCTCCTAAAGAAGGAGCTGTTTTCTCCCTCTATTTAGGCGTGATCTGTTGGCCTCTTACTTCCCTTTCTCTCAATCTCTAGATAATGGTACAGCTGCCAAGTATGAAGTAGGCATGAAACCGTTGTATGTGACAGTTTGCGATGGGAAAAACTCCTCAACTGCGATGAAGTGAGAAAGATGTGAGACAGGAGGTCTTGATACTATTTTTCTTTTGTATGCAATTGTATATGTTTAACACAGTGCATATATCGTTAGTAGCATTTTAGACTCTTCCTTTGTGAATCCTTACTCAGTTTGAAAAACAATAATAATAATCTTGAACCGCAGTCTCTCTTTCACCCTGAAAAATGTTTTGTACTGGTGGTTCTTCAGTAAATGAAGTAAAGCAACAATGGATCAAGCCAATATTTGGATGGAAGAACAACAGCTAAGCCAGACGACTTTGGTACATGAGCTACTGCGACTATCCATTGGGGCACGTTTAGAGAACCAGCAGCCTCATCCCTGAAAGAACTGCATGGCAACTAGCGACATATATTGCAGCAATGGAAGTGTCATTGGTGTGACAGAAGTCAACAGAAAAAAAAATTAATTGTTATCTGGCATTCAAAGAAACAGAAAGTTAAAGGAATCAACAATGGAGAACCAGGAAAACTGGTACTTGGCCTCGATGTCAACATACGTTCACTTCCCATCTTGAAATGAGAACGTACATGAGTATTGAAAATGGAAGCAAGAAAATATTCAGATGCACACGGAGGCTCATTAACTGAGCGACATGTATAATTCCCTTAGCCACAATCCTCAACAAGAAGTTAGTCGTCCTTCAGGTAAGTAGAGAGTTCAGAAAAAGGTATTTCAAGTAACGACATATCGCCTTTTAAAAAGAGGAGGATAAAATGATTCATGGAATAAAGAGGAAGAAAGGCAGATTCCTGCATTATGGAAGTGAATGGTAGTAGGAAGAAGTGGCCAAACCGGATATCCCTGAAGATTGTAATTTCCGCACCTTATCTGTGAGACGGAGTATCTCGAAACATACAATGTACACCTTATATAAGAGTTGTTATAGCAACACCTCAACCAACTTTGGAAAACGATCAGTTAACTGGCCATCATGATTGAATGGTCCCGCCCCAAAGGCCTACCCCAATAGTAAGAGGGTACCAGTTTGCTCAAGTCATTGAACAACGGGTTGTGTGTGTGTGTGTGGGGGTGGGGGGGGGGTGGGGAGGGGGGGGGGAGAGAAAAAAAAAACACTGTACCCTCAACACTTGCTGAGAAGCAAAGAATTCCAATCTGACGCCAACCCCTCCAAAGAGGATAACATATAAATGGATAAAAATATATATATGTAAAAGATATTTAGCACTTAGTAGATTATTTACTAGAGGAAACAAAAGTACAACGAAGTCGATGACTTGCCCCACAATCGAAATGCCTGAGACAATAGCAACAGTCTGAAGGAACCGGGAGGACAATTTCCAGGGAAAGGGATCAGCTCCAAGATACCTGAATGAAATTACACCTTATTTTTCTTTTTGGCATCTTCCCACTGCCTAACAGGCTAACACAGATTAGTTCTTTTTAAGAGGAGCTAGAAAAATCAAGAACTATGAACATTTTTCTGTTTTTCAACAAAGAAATGTATTATCCACTCAAAATGAAATGCGTCAATAAATACTTAATCATAACTAGCACAATAACTGAAGCAAATAGAAAATCCGACATCCCTGTTCTGTAACCATAAAACCAACGCAGCTGTCAGAGAAAAAACGAAGAAAAAACAACGCAAAAATGACACTAATGCATTGCCATTTGCATACGGAGAAAATAATACCGAATTTGCCGCGCTGACTTTTCTTTTCATGACTAAAGAGTGAATTTCCTTCAAAATTTTTAAACTATATTTTATGAAGCTAATTTTAAGATTTTCTTTTTAATATTTCTTTATTTTTTCAGTTCATGGAAAAAGGTTGTTTTTTTTGTTTCATATTGAGCCCACTCTTAGTTCTTTGGCTGTTATTTTGAAGTATGTTTCCCCAACGCTGCTTTCAAACCACGGAATTTCTTAATTATTAGTGAGGGTAATGCTTGGCATACTGATATCTTATATCTTTAGCTTTTGTTAAAGGATATGGTAATTTGTTTATCGTATGACCAATAATCCAGTCGTGTCGTCACAACACAACATCTCACAAATGGCCCCCAAAACTAACGTCCTTTGTCCTTTCCTCTTGATGCTGTTACACCATTAAGTCATTGCTAAAGGTCTTCCTTATTCATCCTTGATGTTCTCGTGGGGTCTGTCGCAGGTTTTAATGTTTTTTTTATCTAAAATTACGTTGGAAAAGAGGGAGTTGGAGTGGTAGGGCAGTTAGATAAAGAGGCCAAGAAAATAAAAGCAATGAATTACAAGGGAGGAAACCCCTTTAGTGCTGCCTGTAATGCGCCACGTCAGGAGCATCCCCATCCCTACAAGGGACTCTTGATGACGTCTGAGAATCTCCTTTATTATCTTTGCTGAACACCTTCATCATCCTTCTCTGATGTTCTAAGCCTATCTAATAAGTGACCTCCTAGGAAGTCTTCTTCCTTCTGGTATTCCTGCAGCTAAACGTCCAGCCTACATGGATGCTGTCAGATCTTGCTGATATAATTCACAGTTCTTGCAATGTATCGTTACTCTCTTGATTATGCAATGCTCAGCTGAAATTTGAAAGAATTTTTGATGGCATTTTTTCATCAGATTATGGGAAAATGCCTTCGTGCAAAACATGTTTTAGTCATTACTTTCACGTCACGTCATTTCATCGCAAAACAGCGAACATATTACTTTTTCATGGTTTCCATGGCTCCGTCCTCACTGCATATCCTGCAAAAATGCTAAAAAGAGAGAGAGAGAGAGAGAGAGAGAGAGAGAGAGAGAGAGAGAGAGAGAGAGAGAGAGAGCCCCTTTACCACACTATGCTGTATCCTGGGTACTAAAAGATCCAATGACCTCACTTGGAGAGGCCCTGTCTCATCCGGTACATCATTCCAGGAGGTTTTTCATTTTGGCTTCATAGCAACCATTATTCTCGTTATCTTGCAACTTCTTAATAGAACGTAAAGTTAATTAACTTTTCTGTCATCCGGGACTGATAAATATTTATTGGCGAGTTTTCATAAAAACGCTGTTCGGAAAATAAATATTTGATGTTTCTTGACGCTAAATATCCCGCTACTTCCAAGAGTATTAATTTTACAATCTAATTAACAACAATGAAGTATCTTCGCATAAAATATTTATTTTTCATTTTCGTTGCCTCATGTAAGAAAATGACTATTTTTAATCGCTTCTTTAAGCTAGCGACAAACAGATTATACTGAAATTTTCGTAAATAGCAGTAAAAGTAATTTTACTTAATTTGAAATCATGGTTTTTTTTTAATAAGTTTTGCTTGTAGAGTAAGAAAATTAGACATGGAAAAACTGAAAAACTGCAATGGCGCTCTCAGTGCATTAAAGGTAACTGAAAAGTCCTTCCAAATTTCTCCTCTCATAAAAAAATGATAAACATTTAATGTTTTTAAGGTCTACGAATGATGAATTCGAAAAAAAAGGCAGGTTTCTTTCAATATTCCATATCCTTGAAGATAATGGTTTACAGGCCGTAGGACGACACTTCAATTTCCGAGAGACCTACAGACCAGGTACCCCAATACACTGGACCTTGTTAACGCCGATGAAAAATCACGATGACCTTGGAGTCGTTCTCGTAATTCTATTTCACGGACACTAAACACTAGAGAAATCCTAAGTGGCTCGGAATAAGGACGCAGTTTCGACAGTAACAACAGTTTCCTAGTTCCTATGGAATGGTACTGCCAACCTAACAGCTTCCAAAGAAAATGTGTGTATCTTCATTACTGCACCCAGTGTGCCTGTCAATGCATCAGTGGCACGCAAGTCTGCGGTTCTTTTACATACTGTTTCGGAACGGCGTCTATTAAAGAATTTGAGCCAATTACTCTAAGACTCTCTCTCTCTCTCTCTCTCTCTCTCTCTCTCTCTCTCTCTCTCTCTCTCCATGCTCATGCTTGACTGAAAGGCCCAACAGACCTGTAAATTTAGGCTTACTTTTTACGTGTAGAATAATAATTCACGATGATGTTCAAGTAGAACATAAACTGAATTGGAAATTCTTGTAAATTCACGAGAGAGAGAGAGAGAGAGAGAGAGAGAGAGAGAGAGAGAGAGAGAGAGAGAGAGAGAGGGGGGGGGGAGATTTGGGGCAACACAGGTTGGGGGATGTGGGAGCTTCATGCTGAAAAAGAACAGAAATAAACCTGGTGGAGGAATAAGTTGTGACAGACTGAGCAGGCCTCATGCTAGTACGATCTACATTAGTTTTACAATTTTATATGTCTATCATTTTACAACTACTCTGGTTCTTTCGTGGATAATTACTCAGTTCATACTTCTCAATGTAATGTTTACCGTACCGTTGTACATTTCAACATTTATTCGTTTTTTCGGTCTTCTTCAATTTTCGAAATTCATTCGTCAAAAGTAACATTATTGAACAAAAAGTACTCGATAAGGTTTTTTTTCTCTCTCTCTCTCTCTCCAAGCGTAGAGGTTTCATCTCCTTTCGCATAAGTTAGGGTTTAGTAACTATTATTCGCTAGAGATTGCTTGTACGTATTAATTTTACCCTTCATGCTTTTATTTTTCCTTTTCTTCACAAATTGGCATTACATTCTATATAGTAACAGAAATGATGAGAAATCTAGTGTTTTTCATAAAGTGTATATTGGAAATATTATAAAAAGAATAAAATGACGAGGTAATGTAATATAGTTCTCATGATACACTTGCCCCTCTCATACTGACTAAATTGCGAAAGTTTTTGCATTCATAGTTATTCTGAAATAAAAACGAAAACTGACATTATTTTAGTTATTGCTCACGACGGAAAATGTAAAAAAAACAATATATAAAAAAGACGTTAAGCTTGACGGAACGCCAATGATGATGATCAAGGGAAATGATCAAGGAATGATAGCAAATACGTTCCACAGTAGTTTTAAATATTAATTCAAATATTAACAATTAATAACAGACTGTAGCTCCCCTCTTTCATTTTCCTGAGGGGAGAATTAGCTCTTCATCTAGTTACAATTTAGGGGAAAGATTAAAAACCACCGCGGTGGAAAACCCTAATACCTGACAAAACAATTATGTTGTGGTTTTTAATCAGAGTGTTTCCGTTTTTGATTGAAAATGTTCAAATTTTCTATCATTAAATGAAAGAACGGTTAGTCAAAGGAGCATCATTACGGAACTTCTAGAAAATGAAATTTATTCAACTCTGTTGCACTATACTCGTTTTTTTTTTCCATCTGTCCACCCGCCTGTGGTGTTTACGTATGGTAACACTGCGTCCCGGGTTTCAGATAGTTACATTCAGCTTACATTCAACAATTATAATAATATCCTATTCGAATATTAATGGTGTAATTCGCATACAATAAATTATTAAATCACTTTCAGTTGCAAATGTACAATCAGATATCCTTTTATTTACCTAAAACTTACACATAGCATAACTATCGAAAGCCCAGGACGCAGTGTTACCATACACAAACACCGCTGACGGTTTGTTTTTCTGAAGTTACTTCTCTTTTTAATGATGGTGGTGAAGATGATGGAGATGAAGTTTGGCATTACTGTAATTTTATCAGGTTTTCGATCGATGTTATAAGTAATTTTGTCATGTGAATATCCTTGTTCTTAGCACAATTATAATGATGATTATTGATATACTAGGTATCTTTAGAAAATCATTATCAATCATCTCTCTCTCTCTCTCTCTCTCTCTCTCTCTCTCTCTCTCTCTCTCTCTCTCTCTCTCTCTGTGAATATATATGACAAGTACACTGACCTACCTGAAGCATTAGGGATATGTCTTGAATATAGGTGATTTAGATGAAACTACAACTGCATATGTTACCATTCTCCTCTATCTTTATCTTCCACATGAACTTTTGCACTATTTGCATCAAGCATTACCCACTCAGCGCTTTCTAGGACTTCGATTCTTCTTTTCCTCTTAACAATTCTGAATCGTCCACCATTTCCTCTCTTTTATGATATATCCAGATGGGAGCATTTGGAATCTGTACACCTCCGTCAAGGGTGAAAAATATCGAATTCAAAAGGTCCTTCGTCCAAAATGTATTCTTTGTAGGCAAAAATAAAAAAATAAAAGTAAAAATTAATAAAGAAATAAACAAAATAAAAAATAAACAATAATAATAATAATAATAATAATAATAATAATAATTAGATACCCTAACCCAGACTGTAAGGATTGTATCTGGGGACATCTGGATGGAGTTTGGAATAGAAAAATGCGCCTTAGTCAACATACAAAAAGGCAAAGTAACGAGAACTGAAGGGATAAAGCTACCAGATGGCAGCAGCATCAAACACATAGATGAGACTGGATATGAATACCTGGGAATAATGGAAGGAGGGGATATAAAACACCAAGAAATTAAGGACACGATCAGGAAAGAATATATGCAGAGACTCAAGGCGATACTCAACGCCGGAAATATGATAAAAGCCATAAACACATGGGCAGTGCCAGTAATCAGATACAGCGCAGGAATAGTGGAATGGACGAAGGCAGAACTCCGCAGCATAGATCAGAAAACCAGGAAACATATGACAATACACAAAGCACTACACCCAACAGCAAATACGGACAGACTATATATAACACGAAAGGAAGGAGGGAGAGGACTACTAAGTATAGAGGACTGCGTCAACATCGAGAACAGAGCACTGGGGCAATATCTGAAAACCAGTGAAGACGAGTGGCTAAAGAGTGCATGGGAAGAAGGACTAATAAAAGTAGACGAAGACCCAGAAATATACAGAGACAGGAGAATGACAGACAGAACAGAGGACTGGCATAACAAACCAATGCACGGACAATACATGAGACAGACTAAAGAACTAGCCAGCGATGATACATGGCAATGGCTACAGACGGGAGAGCTAAAGAAGGAAACTGAAGGAATGATAACAGCGGCACAAGATCAGGCCCTAAGAACCAGATATGTTCAAAGAACGATAGACGGAAATAACATTTCTCCCATATGTAGGAAGTGCAATACGAAAAATGAAACTATAAACCAAATAGCAAGCGAATGTCCGGCACTTGCACAGAACCAGTACAAAAAGAGGCATGATTCAGTGGCAAAGGCCCTCCACTGGAGCCTGTGCAAGAAACATCAGCTACCTTGCAGTAATAAGTGGTACGAGCACCAACCTGAGGGAGTGATAGAAAACGATCAGGCAAAGATCCTCTGGGACTATGGTATCAGAACAGGAGGGTGATACGTGGCAAATAGACCAGGACGTGAGTTGATTGACAAAGTCAAGAAGAAACTATCACTCATTGATGTCGCAATACCATGGGACACCAGAGTTGAAGAGAAAGAGAGGAAAAAATGGATAAGTATCAAGATCTGAAAATAGAAATAAGAAGGATATGGGATATAACAGTGGAAATAATCGGACCCATAATCATAGGAGCACTAGGCACGATCCCAAGATTCCTGAAAAGGAATCTAGAAAAACTAGACGCTGAAGTAGCTCCAGGACTCATGCAGATAGAGTGTGATCAAGAAACGGCACACATAGTAAGAAAAGTGATGGATCCTAAGGAGGCAGGATGCAACCCGGAACCCCACACTATAAATACCACCCAGTCGAATTGGAGGACTGTGATAGAGCAAAAAAAAAAAAAAAAAAAAAAACAAAAAAAAAAAAAAAAAAAAAAAAAAAATAATAATAATTTAGCTGGGCTGTCTCACAATGATGTAACAACAAACTTCATCCAGTTCCGGATCTCTCTTAGAATCTAATCAGTTGGAACCTGTCAAGAGGCAGATGGGCATACTCCTTTCAATATCTTTCATGACTGTCCGAAAGAGTCAATGGTGTACCTGGCAGTAAGACGACTATATATATGTGTGTGTAATATATATATATATATATATATATATATATATATATATATATATATATATATATATATATATATATATATATATATATATATATATCCGCAACCAGAACACTTACTGAAAACAAATATCGAAGGGCATAACAATTTTGGCACCTTGACCCAGATCCGAAGTGTCTGAAATAGTGCCAAAGTTTGGAGGAACCGGGAGTGCCATTCCCACAAATGAGTATAAGTTTCAAGATGTTTTTATGGAATTGCGACCAAACTTTCAGAGGGGAAATGTTTTTGTAGCGTTGCTTTTCCCTCCAAATTTATTTGATTTTATCTGATTTTGGTTGTTGATGATGATAATAATAAATAAAATAACGAGAGAGAGAGGGAGGAGAGGAAGAGGGAGAGGAGACGAGAGAGAGGAGGAGAGAGAGGGGGAGAGAGAGAGGGAGAGGCAGGAGGGAGGAGGAGGAGGGAGGAGGAGGAGGGGGGGGGGAGGAGGGAAGGAGGGGGGGAGGAGGAGTTGTAAATGAAGCCATCAGGAGAAAACCTTCAACCATTTGGAAAGGAAGACTTGTTTTCAGAGGCAGACTGAACCACTCCAAAATCGTATGATCACACACAGAAGCACCTGATTATATTGAAGGCTCCTGAGTCCAACTAATAACGTCTGAAAGTTATAAATGCGAGAGTCAACCGGCTTCCTCAACCTTTCCGACCTTTCTTTTCCATACTGTGGAAAGTTCCGACCTTTCTTTTCCATACTGTGGAATTCTCTGCCTCATTCTGTATTCCTGGATCGTTTGACCTTGTTGGTATAAAGGATGAACTTTCATTCACGTAAACTTTCCTTGCATTAACCGAGAGTATCCTGAGCAACTGTGCCCCACTTGGCCTCCATAAGAAAACCTATGAAATTAGGAACAATGACAGAAATCATGGCTTATAGTCACTTACGCTGACAAAGTTTCATTGTTTCAAGCCAGTAATGCTCCATATCCTGGGCTGAGAAAAGTAATAATGGAAATTATTAACAATAATGCCTAAAAAGAAAAAGGTTATGAATATTTGAAAACGGCAGAAAATTGCTAAAGATTTTGAGCAATCATACTGGAGAAAGACAGAAGGATCCATACTATGATTCGGACCTCTCACTTAACTCTACACAATAGGGTTTGAGAGTAACTGTGAACCACTGCCGACAATGTCTGACCCTTCGTCATACTTTCCATTACCAGCTTCAGTATTTATCATCCTTCAGCACACAACAGGCGATCCAGAGCAACCGAATTGCTCACCTTCTTGGAGATAAACTCTGACAAAACGTGTCAGAGAAGGTCAAAACAACTAAAGTCCTTCGGGTTCATGAAATGGCCGTGACATTTCAAAACTGAAAGCAAAGAAAGACCATTTCAACGAGAAAAAAGATGGTCTTCACGCAGGATACACTTTACACTTTAGGAGTTGACTAGCTACCACAACATGCATTTCTATGTTGCACTTAGTTACAGCAGTTAACTCCATTCTATTGTATTGCACTTGTAATTTAAAAAGAAAACAGCCATGTGGAAAAATTATTCCCTCAGAATTTATCCTGAAAAATTATGACACCACAATAAATTCTTAGGAAAACTAATCAGAGAGAGAGGAGAGAGAGAGAGAGAGAGAGAGAGAGAGAGAGAGAGAGAGTCTTTTTCTTACAACTATCAAGCTCTTTGTAATTAACTTTCGTTGTTTCAAACTCAGAAGTTCTCCTCGGGAGGTTGTGAACTCTTTTTCAAGGAGAATAACCTTTTGGAGCTTTCCAACTTGAGCGCCTCAAATTACTTGGACTCCATTCTATGAATTTCTCCACAAGGAAGAAATAGGTGGAGCAGAAAGAGTGACAGGGAAGGGCAAAGAAGAGGGGGAGATGTGCATAAAGACATTTAGTAATTCATTAGCAAATAGAAAAAAAATGATCACGCTCCAAGAAGTTCACTAGTTCAGATATCAACAGTGACCCAAACGTGAAGTTAGTAAATAAAACTCATCTAGCTGCTTTGAGAGAGAGAGAGAGAGAGAGAGAGAGAGAGAGAGAGAGAGAGAGAGAGAGAGAGAGAGAGAGAGCCAACGCTGAAGAACTTAAACAAACACATTTCCTTTGAGGTCCTGAAGTTGCAGTTAATATTTTTTTAAACAAAAGATCCCTTTGTTCTTCGAAGTAGGTAAACGGAGGAGTTATTCTGTCTAAATTATTTATTGTATTTCAATTAATCCAATTTATACATCAATGAATTAATGTTTTTCTTATTGATAAAATCTACCACACTCTTAGAGGTATTGGCTACTTTTAAATTAATATTTAAATGCAGTTTTACTAACATGTCCAAAGTATTGGTAGAGTCTCATATGCTCATCAATGTCAAAATCGTCGCAAAAGCATTCATTATTGCCACAGAGTGCATTGGGAATGATTAATAATTACATCATCGAACCACAAATTTCTGCTGCAGCGTCTTTCAAGCGTCGTGCAAATTTACGATTGCTGTTGGCGCTTTTCATTTGTTTTTCTTCTCTCGTTTGCAATTGTGAGATAATTCCATTTGTTTGGTAAAGTGAACCACAGTTTGTCATAAGTAATTTTAGTTTTTTTCATTTTCCACTTATTTACATATCAATTTTCTTATAAACTATAAAACACTGTCATCAACCTATACAATTTCCCTTTACAGCCACTTGTCAAGTAATCCTCAGAGAGAGAAACAGACAAGTAATGCTGACGCGTCTTCGAATAAATCGACGAAGAAAACTTCGACAGAATCTTCTACATTTTCAGTCATTCCAATTTTAAGATTAATCTAAAAATGGATTTTAATATACAAAGTAAAAAAAAAGTAAATAATGAAAATACAGAAGCCCGTAGGACGCTTAATGAATTAAAAAAAAACAAATTTAAAAATGTCACTTAACTTATTCAGAATTTAATTTTTTTCTTTTTATGTATGAAAACTTGAGCAAATGTATTTAATGTTTGCATGAATTCCAGTGTAAAAGCATATGCCTTGTACAGTTTATTTATTTCAAATTTCATTTTCATTCATGCATCACCACACGAATGGTTCCCATTCTTGGCCTCTGCCCTAGACCTGGTATTTCACCCAAATCGTTCGGACCAGCCCTATGAGAGCTGATATTCAGCTCAGTGGTCTGGTTAAACTAATTTAATAGCAAAAATAATGACGGCCCCTTAGATTTTCACAGCATGCAAGGAAAAAGTATTCCTTTGCCAGCAAACAACCCTTAACCTGCAAACCGACCTGCACTGACCAAAGATCGCTCACCGTCACGCAGCAATGAGAATTACCATCACCAACGCTAGCAAACGTACACAATACATGTCCCGGGATAAATGATGAAGGAAGAAATGGAGCCGTGCTCAACACTGCTGCTTAACCTAGGCTTCTTCCCTGTTCCAGCGTCTCAGTAAAAAGGACCAATGAGCATTACTCACTCATTCCATTGGCTCGCTGGCTTCGTTGTGACTCACTTCAGATCATTTCAACCCGTTTGGGTAAGTCTTTTATATCTAATTCACTCACTTATCCTTTCATTCAGTTAAACTTCCCTGTTCAGTCAGCCAGCATCATAATTAGTGATTCATTTATCCCCTATGCTGTTGTCAGCAGGTACCAACAAACGCCCCAGTTGTCACTCCTGCGGCAACATGAAAACAGCGCTGTTGGAGTTCGTGAGGAAGAATGCAAATGACTTATGGTGATATGAGCTGTCAAATGACTATAGGAAAAGATTTCTTATATTTGAGAGAGAGAGAGAGAGAGAGAGAGAGAGAGAGAGAGAGAGAGAGAGAGAGAGCCGTCTTTTTAGACAACTAACTGGTCTGATCAACTGCCTCTTTTGTATTATTCTAAAAGAGGAAAGTTGTTGCAACCAAAACATGTCAGCGCAAGACTTGCAAATACATATAAAATTCACTGTGCCTGCAAATCCTCATTGGCAACTCTAATAACCCATAAGAAAGGATTTGTTTTTGAATGTCTAAAATATGTCTAAAAATTATATACTTTTAAACAGGCATCCTGTGACTTCTGTTACAAAAGCCTTCATAGTTTAGAAAAAATTCCTCTCTCTCTCTCTCTCTCTCTCTCGATTCCCTCGTCTCTCTCCTCTTTCTTATCTCTCTCTCTCTCTCTCTCTCTCTCTTTATGTCCAGCAAATAAAAAAAAGTAAGAGTCAAATATAAGAAAACTTGCAATTGCAACTGTAAGCAACTGGGAAATCTAGACGTCTCCTTTAAGCATCATAACGAGGCTATGAAGGCCGAAGTTTACGTGACTAATCCGAGTCCAAATGGTCCAGAAAAAGCTTACGTTGGCAGTCTCTTCAATTCTTGCAATTGCACCCCTTATTTCGCTTTGCAAACGGCGTGTGTTTTTGGACAACTCCATGGGAGGAAGGTGGAATTTTATGTTGCTTTATTCGTTGAAGAACGTTGAAGTCTTATTGCTTAATTCGTTTATTTCTATAGATAAAGTGTATATCTAAAAGATGAGGTTATTACACTTGCATTCTTTATTCTTGTGTAGTCTGCAGTGTAAGTGTTCAAATAACTGTCAGCATTTACCATGGATGGAATCTATAAAATGGCTACACAAATAAATAAATAAATATATATATATAATATATATATATATATATATATATATATATATATATATAATATATATATATATATATATATTTCATCTTGGCTGTCTGCTGACAAGTAAACTTTATGATGGTAGTGTTCCGTTTCTGGGCTACTGAATCGACAGTTGTCTTTCCCTACATTTCCTCCTCTTTAGCCCCTCTCACCACTCCCCCTCCCTTATTTCTCCCTTGTGAAGAGAGTCATAAAATAACTTCAAAGGAGTTTGAGACAACTGAGTTGGGAGCTCCTAAAGGTTATTCTTTTTGAAGAGTCTAACTTTCTGGGGAGAGCTTCAGAGTTTGCAACACCAAAAGTTTAGTACAAAGATCTTGATATTGCTATAAAAAACTCTCTCTCTCTCTCTCTCTCTCTCTCTCTCTCTCTCTCTCACACACACACACACCCACAGTAACTTCATTGTTGTTTATTTATGAGTGATTTTCGGCGTGGTGGCCTTTGGAAAATGAAAGGTTTGAGAAACGGTTACCTTCAAATATTATATTAATTTAGATACTCGACCATTGTATCGAACATTCAAATGGAGGGTAAAAACCCTGTTAATCTTACCAGGAGCCATATTAAAAAAAGAAATCTTTAGCAACTAAATGGTAAATAAAAATTTAGGATCGAAGTTAATCCCTCTCGATCTTACTTCTAATGAAATTAAGATATTTATTAAGAAGGCATGACTACTTTGTCATTTGCTTCATCGGAGCATAAAATGTCAACTTTTTCCATCTATCACATATCTGACAGATAAGTAGGTCTCTGTACCTCACTGACAAAAAATAGCCTTCATTTCCCTTATTCACTTTGGTGTTTTAGGCAATACTACTTCCATTATTCTTTCCTATGTGATATAAATATTTTTTCTAGAACTAATAAACGTGAGGAGTAATAACATCTTCCCTACGAATCATAGTCAAGATACAGCATACGTGGTTAACAAACAGCCAGTGTATAAAACCAAGGTTTTATACAGTGTAACCAGAGCTTTCGACCTATTCTATTTATTAACTTAAATTTGGTTTTTCACAGAGGCTGTTTCATAACCATTCAAGGCTAACCAGAAAACAGTGCTTTTATTACTGGATCTACATGCACTTTTTTGGGTTTTGCTTTTCACGTTATGCCATCTTTAATTTCTTGCCCGATAAATTAATCGGAAACATATCGACTCTCAATATTGCAGGGATTCAAATGAAGCAAAATACTTCACACTGAGAAAGTCGAGACTACAGAATTAGATTTTAATTTTTTTATACACATAATTCGTATGTATCACTTCAATCCTTGTTGGCCTCAAAGATTCATACAATTAAATCTTATTTTCATAGCATTCACATTTTTTTCGCATAAAGAGGATAAATCTTTAAAAAAATATTCTGATTTTTCTTTTCTTCAGTTATTTCCTCCGATCTAATTCCTCTCTTAAGGCAGGCATCAGAGTGATGCATTTCTAAGGAAACATTATACCTGGTTGAATCACAAAACTTTCACTCTTTACTTATCTCAGTAAAATAATTAATATTATTACCTTTTTCCAAAGTCATGTCCCTGAAATCAGTTAGGTAAATCGTTATTTGGACCAAATTGCGAAAACGAATACTTGAGGCGGGCATATGTCGATATTGAAACACTTCAGTCAAATTAAAATGCCTGGAGTTTGAATTTCACCGTGTCTCCTTTGTTGCAGCCGCGATGTTCTTTGTTTTGCAGTTTGAACCAATTCGCGATAAGTGGTCAATATATTCTATTCTAAAGTCTGAAGGAAGGTTTTTTTCTCAGTGTATCACAGTTAAAATAGTTTAATTTCATGACTTCTCCGTGTCTGTGTTGTCCTCATTCACCCTTGCTTTTACAACATCTCATCAGTGAATGCCTTTGTTTCCTTCATTCCGTCTTGTGATAAGGCTATTTCGTCCGTACCTTTCCTTTGGGTCTCAATCCTTCACTCTTAATAATGACAGACCATCTCATCAGTTTCTTCATCAAAGGTCGTTTCCATTGCTCATATTATCAAGCAATCTCATGCTTTGACAAAAAAGAATCTTCTTTATTCAGGCTTATTTTCATATCAAAGTATCATTATTCGAACCACATTTATTGCTATATACTCTTCATATTAAATCGTCTTCCACACTTGTTATCAGCCAATAACCATTGACGTTCTTATTGAAGGTCTGCTTCCTGAATCCGTAATGTTGTCAGATTCTCACACGAGTGATATTCAGTTGAAGGTCTTCTTTCTTCACTCTTCAAGTTGTCAGCCATCGCTTTAATGTCTTCATTAAAGGCTCCTTTTCCACTCTTGAATATGTAACATTTTCTACTCAATGTCCTCCAAAGAGGTACTTCCAGTGTTGTTATTTCTGATATACTCGTACTTTGACTGCCTTAGGTTCAAGGATTCTTCCCTTTCTGTACTGGCATGACCCAATAAAAGAGAGAGAGAGAGAGAGAGAGAGAGGAGAGAGAGAGAGAGAGAAAATGCGTAAATTAGTTTAGGACTCTTAACCACATCATGCCGTATATTGGGTCCTAAAAGGTGATGCCATGACCTCACTTGGATAAACCTCGCCTCATAACAAACATCTTCCCGCTAGACTTTTCATTTTCACTTTACAGCTTCCATAATTTTCGTTCCTGGGCTGTTTTTAACAAGGCATTAAATTCCCCGCCAAGTTTTTCATAACGCAAAAGTATGATAACGAAAATGGTACAGACTTATTGTATAAACTATAATAATGAGTTCACACATCGTAAACTACATATCACATTCTTTGCAATATCACATAAAATAAGGTTTACCCTTAATATTTTCGTGTTTTGAAAGCATATTGCTCTTATGAAGTGAGATATTAATTTTGTTTTCTAGTATCACGTATTAACAAGTATTGGCAAGTTTTTCATGCACAGACCTTTCAGGAAGTAAATATTTCGGGCTTCTTATCGCCCGTATTTCGCCACCTACAGCAACATTCATTTGGTGAGGTTATAACTGACACGGAATTAACACCCGATAACTCTCTCTCTCTCTCTCTCTCTCTCCTCTCTCCTCTCTCTTCTTCTTCTTCTTTTTTTTCCGAAAATGAGAAAATAGAACAGCAGAAGAGCTTAGTTAATCATCTTCTTGCTGGTTTCCCTAAACTGGAAAAAGAAGAAAGTATAAATAATTTTCCTGGAGCAAGGGTGAAGATAGAAAAATTACTCCAGTTTGATAAGTGCTTTACTGCAGAGCTTTCTGTAAAAATGAAGACAAAACATCAAAAGCTTTTATAGGCTGCCAAATCTACAAGGGTAAACCTGGCAAGAAAGGAGTTTCCAGCTAATTTTAGGATCTCCGACGATAACTGTATTTGGTGAAGGATGTAACTGGTATCTATAAAAAAAAAACTTGAACAGATTAATCAAAAGAGAAGATATTGTGCTTTTGTGTGCCCTTAAGCCAAGACCGTGGAGCCAAGAATGACAAAAGGCCACAAAACAGAGGCTATGGCACAGACTAAGGGTTGAGAACATTATTTGCACGGAATAATCAAATGTAAGTCGAATGATTCTGCCACCAGAGACCACCTATACATTATTAGTAGAATTTAAGTACTTTCATTGAAATAACTCATCAGTTAATCTTCAGCGGTAAATTTTCCAGTGTCCAATACTCTGCAGCTTTTTGTATACCTTGAAATAGTAAATGTATGTATGAATGTATGCATATACATACGTATACATACATCAAAAGCAGGGGTAGGTGACGACCAGCAAGATACAGTGTGAGTGTGGACCAGGAAACCAGTTAACCCTCCAACATAGTTCTTTATCTCCAATGTTGAGTAATAATTTCTTTATTACATAAATAGGGATCAGAATAATGAATAAATTACGCAAAACGTTACTGTAAGAACTTTAAAAATCAGAAGAGAAATAAAATTCACCAAACATAATACAGCTAAGAGAGCGCAACAGAGCCAAAGACTGGTAACCAACCTTAGGTAGAGAAAGCAAAACACAGAACGCTTATAAAAATAGTTAACTCAGGTAAAGTTGAGAAGAGGAGGCTTGGGTATTAACTGGGGGACTAGTAGTTTGGTAAATAGTGACTCAAGTATAGGCAATTCCAGAGGATTTGCTGTTTTGGCTATTATGCTGAGATAACTTCTTTCAATGTCAGTTTCACAAATTTTGGAGCGAGTTCTGATCTAAGAATGTTCCGGATTGGAGAGCCTACAACCAGTACGAAAGCTTGTTCCATGATGGGAGTTGATTCTGACCCTCAGTAACCTCCTCGTGGATCCGACATATTATGTCCCAGAGCTACACTTTGGGCAAGCATACTTATACACCACGTTAAGAGGATAAAAAAGGGCTTAATCGATCCTTGTAGTTAAAAAAGGAACCAATTATTAAAAGATTTTAGAGGATTCATTTTAAATTAATCGCACTATAATGATTGAGGATAATTTGCACAAAACGTTTTCTAAAAGTCATCGCATAAAAAGGGAAATTTGGCGTCAAAGCTTCATTTAGGTACTGTTGGAGATTTTTTGACATCATTGATTTGTTTGCTAAGAAAAATGCGAAATTGTTTATTATTATTATTATTATTATTATTATTATTATTATTATTATTATTTTATTATTATTATTATTATTATTATTATTATTATTATTATTATTATTATTATTATTATTATTATTATTATAAAAGTAGTTCAACCAGATCACTGAGCTGACTTTCAGCTCTCATAGTACTGGCCCGAAGGATTAGATTAAAATGGCCGGTCTAGGCCTGAGGTCAAGAACTGGGACCAAATAGGTTCATTCAAGATGATGCTGAATAAATTAAAACAAAGTTTACGGAAAGCAGTTATTCATGAAGTATTTTTTATATTTAACGCTGTGCATAAATAATCAAGTGAAAAATAAAATGTCATTCAGCTAACAAGTTGAATTAATATTAAGATATAAGCTCCTTAATCAAGATTTCATGGAGAATCAGTCGAGACAAATATACTATATATATATATATATATATATATATATATATATATATATATATATATATATATATATATATATATATATAAAAGTCTTACCATACTAAAACGGGACACAAAATGACAGTATTCTCGCAATGTGGTTTGAAAATCACCATAATGACAAGGGTACGTGGACAAAAATAACCTGAGGATATTAAATTTGCATTACTATCTACGACCCCGCGATAGTCATCAGATAATCGACCGAGTTTTTTCACGCATATTCCAGTAGCGTTAATTATAATTTTACTAATGGTTCCAGGGCAAAGAAATGAGCCAAAATTGACTTCAAATGTGTATCATTACGATATTCATTTTGTGGAGATTCTAATAATAAGTTATTTTTTGCTTTAAGACATAAATAAAGTTTTATATCAACATACAGACTTAAAAAACTACCTTTACGTATTACTATTTTCTCCACTATCGTTATAAAAATATCAATTCATTGTTGGTTTTCGCTCCTTACCATACATGCAATCTGTCTTTTAAAAAATCTAAAGAAGTTTCATCACGTATGAAAATATTTGATAAAAATGCAGTTTTCAGTCCCGAGCAATGTAAAAAGCTTAATATCAGGTTAAAAATATTGCATTATTTTCCTCGTAACAGTCCTAATGGTATCTCGTTTTTCTATTTCGCATTTATACTCCAAATGAGATTGAAACAAAAAAACAACTTAGAAACCATTTTCACACGCAGCATAAAGATATGTTATGAAATCAGAAATTGGCATTTACTTTTTCTAATAATTGCGGAGATAAATTTACAGTAGTTAAAATCCCTGATGAAGGCCGTGACACATTTCGAGCAGGTTCTAGGACAACTGCCTCCGGATAATTGCCCAGCAGGACAATTGCTCCGATAGGACAACTGCCCCCTGGACAATTGCTACCCTCCCTTTTCTCAAAGAGACTGTTACTAATTACATAATCAGTCGTTTAGGAACTACTTAAAGCAATTTCAAATAAGTAATAATTCGTAAAGAAATTATTCCTAAATCATAATCATTCATTTCAGTAATAGTTATAGAAGTTTCTTGAGTAAGTAACAATTCTTGAAGAAATTAATGTCTAATCAAACAAATGTTTACAAACAAAATTTCTATTCAGTAATTGAATGAAAGTGTATTACCCATCATGGAGTTTGTCCGAAGTGAACAGGGGAAAATGAAACTTATTTATGAAGGATACATCTATGTGAAGCAGAGGAAATAGGCAAATAATGATACTTCTTATGAATGTGAGAAACGTCACCATAATATGCAAAGCCAAAGTTAAAGTTAAACGAAGTAGTTGGCCATGTAAATGATCACACCCATGCCGTTGACATATCACGCCATGAAGTCTTGTTAGCACAACAGGAAATAAAGACTAAATCTATTACCACCCAAGAGACTGCTCGGCAAATACTTACCCAAACAGCTCAGTCGAAATCAAATGGTGCCGCAACCCAACTACCACCTGTGAGACATATTCGTCCTGCAATAAGGCGCTACAAACAAGGTGTCTGTGCTCCTCATCCCATTCCATCAAACCTAGATAACAATGTCATTCCTTCCGAGTACAAGAAAACAGCTGATTATGAAGATTTTCTTCTTTGTGATAGTGGATCTCAGTGAGCAGCGTATCCTTTTATTTTCAGCATCTACAAACATCAGCCTACTGGAGAATTCAGATGATTGGTTTGGAGATGGTACATTTAAGATTGTACCAGAGTTGTCTTACCAGCTGTACACTATTCAGTGTTTTACTTCGGAGAGAGTTATTCCTTGTGTTTATGCTCTTCTACCAAAGAAACGACAAGCAACATATCAAGATATTTTCCAACAACTCCTCACTATCAACCCCAGACTAAATCCAAAGACCTTTTGAATGTACTATGAACAAGCTGCTAGTAGTGCTATGTGGAATAAAGACGCTCGTGTAGTTGAAGGTTTACCTCGAATAAACAACGCATTAGAAGGATGGAATAACCACATGCAAGCTAGCATTATTTCATTTCATCAAAATGTATGGAAATTTCTTGAAGTGTTGAAGACTGAACAGGCACTAGCCAGCGTCACCATCCATCAAATGCTTGCTGGGCAACCAGTACCTTCTAAACGGAAACGTTATCAAGATTTGAGCATCAGAATAGCGAACATTGTACAAGACTTTCAGAACCGCCATGTGTTAGACTTTTTTTATATACATAGCCCAAAATTTACAATATCAGTACATTAAATTTATTTTCAATATTTTTGCAAATTGCATATGTAATTTTAATAATATATATATATATATATATATATATATATATATATATATTATATATATATATATATATATATATATATATATATATATATATATATATATATATATATATACTATACTTTTAATTCAAGTATTTTCATTAACTATCACAATTAATGTATAATTCTTTATTAAGGATTACAAATAAAACACTAGTTTTAATAGTTTTTATTTATCTCCCATAGTTTTTTTCTGATTTTTCTCTAAAGGGGGCCAATTATCAAGGGGGTAGTTGTCCTGATACCTTTCGAGCGGAACAGAGCGTTGCCAATATAGATTTCCCTATTACCGTTTCAGGTAACAATTGGATCAGTGCCCCAATAGTTTTGCAAGACAGAACATTTCTGAAAAATGGTTCCTTCTTTCCGTCCTAGTTTCTAATTTTAATCGATTTGTTAACTACGTCATCAAAGCCGGACAGAAGTTATGCATTCGCCCATGTCTGTTTGTTTATAGATATGTTCGTCTATCTCTCCATATTTCTAAAAGCAATGGAAGTATACCAATCGAATTTCTTTGAGCAAAATTTATTAGATTTTGAGATGCATCCATATGAAGGCCACAGGAAATATAATAGGTCCAAGGGGATGACGGACAGAAGGGGGAGGACCAGAGGGAGGACCAGGGGGCAGACTTAGTGGTACACTCAGAAGGACAGGAAGGAAAGACAAACTCCTGTAACTTACACGGCTTTTGATATTAAGCATCGACGTAATGACTCAACTGGGTTAGCTTTAAAAGAGTGACGTATAAGGGTCTGGTAAAACGGCCATGAGACATTATTGGGATCCACTGCCGTTCATGCGTTTCCTTTTATTTGTAGTATTTTTGTAGGCTTTCTTTGATCACTGTAAAAGAATGTAGTGGAGATGTATCTATATGACTTTCAAGATAAGGTTAGAGTTTTCACTCATTTTTTTCCCTTTTTTTTTTGATGAATTTGCAAGTTGAACAGCCGTAAATTTTCAAGATAACTGTCTTTTCTTTCCTAGTCAACACTTTGCAAACAAATAATCAGTGAATCACAGTGTCAGACATTGCTACATGTCCAATCCTTCCAGTTTAATGGTAATAAATAACAATTCTATCACAAAATGCCGAAACTTGGATGGATCATTCCGAGGTGATAACGTCCATATTGAATGTGCATGTGGTGGAGTGGGGGGTGAAGAAGAAGAAGAAGAAGAAGAAGAAGCCATAAAATCTTTTCACTTTGCATTTCAGCCCCATATCACCAACAGGACTCAGAATTCTCCATAAAGGTTGCAGATGACATTCTTTCCTAAAGCCCTTCATGGAAAAAGGAATCCCCCTCTCCCAATAAATATATCTCCCCTCCCACTGCACTCTCCCCTACTTTTCAGGAAGCTCTCTCAACCTTTCTTCTGTGGCTCCCAAATGATGAAATGTCAAGAGCAAACATCGGCTTCACAAGAGAAGGAAAATTCATAATACGGCTTCTGAGGTCCAGTGATGACTCTGCCATTCGGTGCTGGTTATGCGATTATGAAGGGTTGTTTATGTGGAGAGAGAGAGAGAGAGAGAGAGAGATCTGGAAGCTCTTGGTTATTGTGCACTTCTATCAAAAACTTTTCCACTTCTTTCCCGTTTACTGAACTCTCTCTCTCTCTCTCTCTCTCTCTCTCTTTCTTGTAATAACATGCTTTCTTTGGCATCTACTATTTTTCATACTATAAAATATATCTGAACCAATATGTGTTATGATTCTGTTATGAAGCGTAAAAATTATTCCATCAGATAACAGCAAAACTGTTATTTTCTTTTATCACTTCTGGACATATGCATATGTATGTATATGTGTAAATATATAAATATACTATATATACTATACATACACACACACACACACACACACATATATATATAATATATATATATATATATATATATAAATATATATTAGTTCGAAAACCATAAGAAATTATAGTCTGACATTTCTCTTCTTGTTTCAAATCTCCTATTATTCACAATTCTTACTTCAATCAGAAATATGCATGAAAGGGATTGTTTTTGATAATGTTAATCTTTAATTATATCAAGAGAGGGATTTAACTAAGACATGAGTACCGGCCTATACTAATATGAACTATAAAAAGTTGATGTTTTAATCGATAAAGTTTATGGTTAGACCGTTCGAGTAATTGTGTCGTATGTTGAGTAATCAACTTGAAATCTTTTTTTTTTTCATAAAAGGTCTGGAATATATAATGAAATTAATGCGCCAATGTTAATAAAAAAAAGCCTAAAACTTACAGTAAAGCATGCCCACTTTCTATCTCACCAATGAAGATCATGCTCTGAATTTTGACCAGCGGAATAATTTATATAAAAATATTTCAGCGTTTCTTACAGTAGGGAGAGAGGGGATTGGGTCATAGCACAGTAGGATCTTTGCTTAGCAGTGTCATAATAAAGAAAAATATTGTTTTTAATGATACACATAGCACACAACCACACACATGTACATTTATATATAATATATATATATATATATATATATACAATATATATATATATATAATATATATATATATATATATATATATATATATATATATATATATATATATATATATATATATATATAATACATATATATATCATATATATATAATATATTATATTATATATATATAGTATATATATATATATATATATATATATATATATATATATATATATATATATATATACATACATAACTTGTAAGATTTTCGCTCCTGGTGAGCTTAAGTTTAATAATGAAGAGGACAGCGAGGAGAAGACTGAAGATCATTTCTTCTTTTTATTGACACCTTCGTTTCGGGAATCCTTTCCCATCTTCAGGGCTATAAATAGAATTAATTTTTACAATATTAAAAAGAATGCTAAAATAACCTAATACACATAAGAAATATAGTTTGTCATTAAGAAAAATAAAACTACAAAGTGACTTTAAGCTAGAAATAAATTAAAACACTGAATAACTTAGTAAAATAACATCCAAAAGCAAAACGAAATTTTTTTTTTTTTTAAATATACAAGAGCATTCTGCCAGACTTACTGTTGAGAGGTTTGGTAGTTAACTGATGGAAAATAGCATAGTCAAAAAACGGTGTTGGAGGAATAAAAAACAAGGGGGAGAGAGAGAGAGAGAGAGAGAGAGAGAGAGAGAGAGAGAGAGAGAGAGAGAGAGAGAGAATGTGAGTAATAGGCAGTTAAGCAATATGTAACGGTGGAGGTAGTTTGGTTGTTTAAGGTAGGAGACAGTTTCTTGATGTAAAGAGATTCTAAAAGAAGGAGCGAAAGACAATCAGCAATTTGACAGAGTATTTTGAAATTATTACATATAACGTCAGTTTTGCATGAATTTGAATGGTTCCTTATGGCCGAAAATTCTGTTGATTTTAAAATGCAGCCAGTGCGATAACTGACACCTCTATGGGAATCGATGCGGACTTTCAGTAAGCATCGGGTAGATCCGACGTAATTTCCAAAATTACATTTTGGACAAGTATACTCATACACAATGAAAGAACGCATCAACTCCGGAAGGGTGTTTTTGAATTTAAAAAGTCTGCCTATTGTTAAAGGGTTGTTGACCACAAAATTAAAATGGACATAGGGGTACACACACACACACAGATATATATATATATATATATATATATATATATATATATATATATATATACATACTGTACATATATTTCGTCGATACGTACTGTCGGGCGTTCGAGTCTACTAAGTACCCTTTATCTATAATAAATTCCCTTCGGTGATATTCCCGAAATACAGCGAATTGGATATTAAATGACATCTGTAGGCTAATGTGTATATATATATATATATATATATATATATATATATATATATATATATATATGTATATGTGTGTGCGTGTGTACAAAAGCACCATAAAAGCATAAGTACCATGGTAAAGACTTAGATCAAGGGTTCACAACCTTTTTTTTTTCTTCTGTACCCCTTGGGCATTTTTATAGATTCCTATGTACCCCTGAAAATTGAGGATGAAAAAGAAAAACAATGAAATTTATATTGTGATATAATTTTCTTATGAAATCTATTTGTGCAGGTTGCATAAGAATAATAATGGTAAAAACTTCAATATACTAAATAGGTAATTTTTGAAATATTTTGATGCATCATATACATATCTTTTTTTATATGATTATCCATAACATCAACAAACTAAGCTTACGAACCTCACTTAATTCATAATTTTAAGTATCATGATGGAACACATCTTTTCAGGCTCGGTACTAAGGGTACACATTACAGCCGCGGGAAGTTCCATAATAGTGGAAAAACAAATGGTATTCGCCCTGCTCTTGATGTAACTTAAGTAAAAGCTTTGCTTATTAAAATTAAGAAATAAAAAAAGGACGTTGTGCAATCTCAATGCAGATTACATCATGTATTACGCAGTAATGGCTATTCTTTAGATCCAATGAACCCCCTGCAATGTACCAATGTACTATCACGCACAATAGTTCGTTCCCTCCGCTGATCCAGAGCGAACACGAATCCGCGAGTATGAAACCCCGAAGCAGTTGAACAAGTAACTAATTAAGCACCCAACAGATGTCGCACCGTCAGGCTAAGGAAGGAGGAGTGGGAAGCGGGTATTTTTCTTGAACAAAGAGTAAAGTCTCCATAATCTAATATAGTTAATTAAGCCAAGGTAGTGAGCTTAAAGTTTTTGTTGTTGATGATACTGGGTTAGCGTGTAAAATATGCAATTAAGGAAGTATGCGAAATGAATAAGATAAAAGTGCTTAGGAAGTCAGCATTCATGATTTTTTAAAAATATTTTCTATAAATTATCGTATCTTTTGAACAGACACGACTGTTCACAAGATCGATACAAACCTTTCACCAACAGTGTTATTGGTGGTGTTCTGTAATCTGCAAGACACCCCTTATAAAAAAAAAATTCTGTAGCAGCAAATTAGCAAAATTTTCAGTTCACTTACGACTTACGTTATTGAGGTAGCAAACAGAAACTGATATATGTATATATATATATATATATATATATATATATATATATATATATATATATATATATATATATATATATATATACATATATATATACATATATATATATAATATACATATATATATATATATAATATATATATATATATATATATATATATAAATATATATATATATATATATATATATATATATATATCTATATATATATATATATATATATATATATATATAATATATATATATATATATATAATATATATATATATATATATATATATATATATATATATATATATATATATATATATTATATATATATTATATATATATATATATATATATATATATATATATATACATATATTATATATACATACATATATATATATATATATATATATATATATATATATATATATATATATATATATATATCTATATTATGCTGTATATATATATATATTATATATATATATATATATAGTATTATATATATATATAGTATAATATAGTATATATATATATAAATATATATATATATATATATATATATATATATATATATATATACAATGTATGTATACATTACCCAGGTTCCCAGCCTGGGTAATATTAAAAAGGGCTTGGTAACTTGGTCGTGCATCTAAGGCACTTGCTAACATCCATTTTCTCTCACCCCTCTCTAACACCAACATCCCCTCCCCCCCTTCTCTCTCTCTCTCTACATTACCTAAGGCAATCAAACCAGAACTGTGAACTACAAAAATACATTTATTTAAGAGCAAAGCATTAACTAAATAACTCAGGTTCTTAACAAAATGATTAAATGAAAGGTTTAACTCAGATAACCCACTCCATATTTCTCCTATAATAACCAACATTATTTTAGTCACAAAACTAGGCATAGTCATAGTACAGTCTCCACAGTAACACCACGAAACATTAGTTAAGTTCCCATAGCAATTCCCCTTTGTCTCAGAACTGCCCATTCAACTCAGTATCACACACTTCACTATAAATACTATTGCAGAGGCCATCTTGGCTCTGCTGATTCTGTAGCAATCTCCCACCTTGGTAATCTTACTTTCTCATTATGTAGGGAAGAAGCTCGCACACAAGCACTAACTCACACACAAGACACTCCCAAGAAATGGCCTCTAACCAGTTTCATAAGGCACCTCTGCAACCGCCCGTGCATAGAGACAGGACGTGGCACTGATCTGCATAGGCAGCAACTTCGACATCGCAACACCCAATGAATATACGTCAGCAATTCCTAAGCTTGTCACTTCGGGCCACACTGTTTCCAAGGGAAGCTAAACTGATGACCCCTACATTCAAGAAATGTCACAGCTCATCACTTTACAAAAGTGTCTTAACTACTCCTTATTATATTCTCAATTACTCTTATTATCTATCTATATATATATATATATATATATATATATATATATTTGAAGCTAAAAGGCCCATAAAACACTATTTTGACGTTGCAACCACATATTTCGAGCACTTTCCTAGACGTACTAATCATAAGAGCAGAATAGATGTGCGTTCACTGTATACAGGAAACCCACTTTCTCTGTTTCATATATTAATTTCCTAAGTTACCAAGGTGTATCCGTAAAGATCATGGTCAGGTGCAACCTATTCCTCAGGGGGCTTAGAATAATTTCAAATGGGTACGTAGATAAAGAATTCACCACGATCTGCCAACAACTAATACAATTGCTTTACCCACCATACATTATCGAGAAGGCTATAAATAAAGCGAATACAATATACTATAGAGGTCCCACTCCTAATAGACAAAAAGACTTTAGCAATAAGTTAAAAATTCTGTACGATGAAAGAATCCAAAAAGTCTAATAACAAGTAACAAAACATTTACTACAAATATATTTCATGATATGGCAGATGCGTTACCATATACAAAGACCTCCTGCTATGTGTAAAACTGAGCCACTGATTATGCTGAACATTCCATTATCCCAAATCCATCGGGAGTTCGCTCATTAACGTATACCTAAATAAAAGAGGAGAAGAAGCCAGAGTTTACAAGATACAGTGTAATTGTAATTGCAATGAGATTTACGTTGGGGAAACCGGTAGATCCATCTTGCAAAGATTAGCAGAACACAAAAGATCAGTGTGATATGCATCAGAGAACTCGGGGATTTTCCTACATATTAGGGACAAAGGCCATACTATTAACTGGAGTTGGGGCGGAGCTGATTTTCAAAAGTAGCTATCCGTACAAAAGGAAAATGCTGGAATCTGCTATCATCAATAAAACCAACAATATGAACCTGACAGGAGGACATTGGAAATCGGATGGCATCGACGAACTAATCCCTAGGCCGCTCCTCAAGCAAGTGTCCAAGAACATCCAACCACCGAACAAGTTGCCAGACAGGAGTTAATGAGGCCTGAAATCACCAGAGAATAGTTTAATTTTCACTCTTCCTGGGTCACCAACAGAGAATTACTGCCACACCTACATATGGTTTTGTATATATACTCTTGTAAGACATCCTATGTCCATATTTTACCAGTGATCAGGAGCACAGAAGGAAGTGCTCAAAATGGTTACAGCGTTAAAATAGTGTTTTATGGGCCTTTTATCTTCATATTTTACTGTTGTATTACAGTAAAAAGACATTCATATATATATATATATTATATATCTATATATATATATATATATATATATAATAACGGGGCCACCGCCCCCTGTTATTCACTTAGGTAGCGAAAGCCATGAGCAGCAGGCAAACTGGGTTTTTGGTAACACTTTCACCTCACCCTCTCCCTCTCTCAGACACTAACAACAGCCTCCCCCCCTCTCTCTCTCTCTTGCAACCGCGCTCTTTTTTTTTTCTCTCTCTCTCTCTCTCTCTCTCTCTCTCTCTCTCTCTCTCTCTCTATTACCTCCCCTCCATTTCAAATCAGAGTCATGCATTACAAAAATAGACATTTATTTAAAGTAAAGTACTAATTGAATAACTCAGATTCTTACAGGATGATTAAATGGAATGATAACTCAAAGTTCAATTAACTCAGATAAACCCCGGTATCTTAACAGTCTTAATCAGTAATTAGTCACACCATTTATCCCTTCTCCAAAATATAGTTCCCTCCACACAGTCCCCTCCACTAGATCCGCCTGTTAAAAGACAGGAGGGACACACTGATAAGCACACACAGTTGTAAAGACAAAGTCAAAAGATTAAATGAAATAGAACATCTTTACAAAATATCAAAAATACAGTTAAGCCACATCTCTGGCTAAAGCACAGTAATTCTTACCTATCTCAGCCCAAAATCTCACACACAGAATAAATATATAACGTTCGCAGAGCTATCCGCTCTTTCTCTCCAAGGCAACCGTCTCCATCCTTCTGGCTAATTCATGCCACAATGAACGGACATAGCTCGTACCTACACACGAACTCGCACTCAAAAGTTCAGAACGAACATGCCCCTGGTAATTGGTTGCAGCCAGTTTTCAAAGGCACCTTGGACAAGCTCTCATGGCACTGATTTGCTAGGTAAGGGCTTAATGTCACACCATCCCAAAAGAATCATCAGCATTCTCTAGGCCGTCACTCGGACTCTCTGTCTCCATGGGAAGTAAAATTATGAATCCCCAATTTCTAAGGAATATCAAAGTACGTGACATACAACAATGTCTCATACATCTCATTATCAGTCTTTATTTATTACATATATATATATATATTTATATATAATATATATATATTATATATATATATATATATATATATATATATATGTATATATTATATATATATATATATATATATTATAAGATATATTATATATGTATGTGATTACATAATAAAAATATGGAATGTTATTCCGTATATATAAAAGACTAAAACTAAAGAGGTAAACCAGATTGCTTGCAGGAATGTGATCAGACCAGAGACGATGAAGTATGTAGGCTAAGATAACGTGCCGTCACCTGTAGTCATTCATTTGTTTATAAACTTTAGTCCAAGCTTCCTGCTTGAGACAAACACCGTGACCTATAATTCAAATGGCCTACGTGATTAGTAACTATGTCATTTGTATGTATGTTCATATGTTCGAGCTACTGTCTGCTTCCTTTATGACTTGTAACCAAGATGGTAATCAGAATAGAGTTAGCCATCATCATTGGCAGACCTGTACCTCTTTACCTAAGCTTTATCATGTAGAACAGAGAATAGAATTAGCCATCATCATTGGCAGAAGCGATCAAGCTATCGTCATTAAAAGACCTGTACAATCCTACTTGATCTTCACCATGTAATCTCAGAGAATATTAGTATTTTTTGTACTTCGTGGTTTCTACTAAAACCTCACATCATTGCCGAATCATCATGAGTTTAACACATCGTCGTCAACACCAAAGAAGATAATACCGACTTCGTAAGTGATCTACAAACCCCAAGACACTCCAATGAATAGGGAAGTGCGATACCAACCGACTTAGCGTAAGATTATCGCAAGTCTAACATTACCTCATAGGGCGCCTTATTATACGAGGCAACAGCCCTAATATATATATATATATATATATATATATATATATATATATATATATATATATATATATATATTATTTGTTTGAGTCTCTCAGGAGTGTTTAAATGAGATGCAGTGCAAGTTTCTTCCTTCATTCACACCAGAATGATACAGTCACAGTTACAAGTTTAACAATGAAGACTACGAATCAATTTGAAGTTCTGCTGACGGCAACTGCTCTGGCTCTGGGTAGCTGACCTAACCAATTTCGTCACGGCTGTGCGGCGGTCCTTTCTTTTTCCAACTGGTGCTCTCCTTCGCTGCTGTCTTTTTCGAAGATTCTACAAAGGAGAATGTTCCACCTAGAATAGGCGGGGTTAAGCTTTTTGTCCCTCCTGTTGGTCATTCATATTAGTTGTAGATTATCTAACGCCATCCTTAGGTGTGATGGCTTGACTTCATTCCTCCTCTTGTGGGTGGAACTAATGACGTCACCGGAACTGTCGAGTTTCCGGCGAGAGTGCAGAGGTCAGGTCACAGGTGAAGATTTTTACGGGAGCTCTTAGATTAAAACTTTGTGCGTGTTATGGCTACTGTTCGAGACTCTTCCTGTGACTAACTCTCTCTCTCTCTCTCTCTCTCTCTCTCTGTCTTGTTTCTCTCACTCTTTTATATTTACGCTGTTCCTAACTGACATTCTCTTAGACTATACATATATATATAATATATATATATATATACTATATATATATGTATATATATATATATATATATGTGATATATATATATATATATATATATATATATATATATATATATATATATATATATATATATATACCATTTCAGGAAATCGCAGACAACCACATCAGAAGAGACATTTATTGAGAGAGGTTTCCCACATACAATGTGCATCTTCAGTCTATTAAGATAAAAACACATACATATTAACATTCAATAAGAGCAGGATTCTTAATATAGTAAAAAGTAAAAGACTAAAATCAACTTAAATTTGACAAAAAAAGAACTAAAAATTGACAAGTAAAACGAAAAAGTAAAAAGTACAAATAAAAAACAAATAACAAGGCGCAACCAACCGTTAGCTGAGAAGAAGATATTTATTTTTTATTTGTACTTTTTACTTTTTCGTTTTACTTGTCAATTTTTAGTTCTTTATTGTCACATTTAAGTTAATTTTAGTCTTTTACTTTTTACTATATTAAGAATCCTGCTCTTATTGAATGTTAATATGTATGTGTTTTTATCTTGACAGACTGAAGATGCACATTTTAGGTGGGAAACGTCTCTCAATAAATGTCTCTTCTGATGTGGTTGTCTGCGATTTCCTGAATGGATGTATGTGATATACCTGCATAGCCTATATATATATATATATATATATATATATATATATATATATATATATATATATATATATATATATATATATATATATATTGTATGATTGAGCCAATATCCATAGAGAGGGCAGGCGATTTGGGTGTTTGGAAATTTACAAATTATAGGGGTAGTTCCTTGTTGGACGAGTGGTTTTCGCGTTCAGGCACCAATCCGATGGTCCGAGGTTCGATTATCGGTTTGACCATCTCGGAATTAGAGAAATTTATTTCTGGTGATAGAAATTCATTTCTCGATATAATGTGGTTCGGATCCCACAATAAGCTGTAAGTCCCGTTGCTAATTGAATAATTTGTTCCTAGCCACTTAAAAATAACTAATCCTTCGGGCCAGCCCTAGGAGAGCTGCTAATCAGTTCAGTGGTCTGGTAAAACTAAGATATAATTAAGTTTTATAAATTATGGTTATATGTAGCTAATTTTGTAAACACTAACGCAAAATAGATGCCAGAGGCGTTCCTAGTCTTTGGCACCTGGGGCTAATATTCCTTTGCAACCTCCCTCCCCACACAGCCCAACAACTTCAGAATTTTGATAAGGAATGGATATATCGCTTTTTTTTGGTGTATATCTTGTAATGCTTATTGTAGGCTAGATAAAACCGTAATCGTAACTAAAACAAATTTTGTTTTGCAACAGAGAAGATATCAATGTAAAAGAAAGCATCTTTAACTCAAATGAAGCTAATATTCTCCTTCTGATTTACTAAATAAGACAAATTTTACACCCTCATTCTACGTGCCTTTGCAGCACCAAACTTGTCGATTACATCATCAAAATTAATATTCTTTACATACACATTTTCTATAAAAATTATAGCAAGACTGTTCAACCATGCTTGGCTTATTGTTGACCGAAGATCATTATAAGTTTTAGCTTAGAGAAACTTCTTTCGCATGATGCTACTGATACACAAATTGTTAAAAAGAGTCTCATGCATAGAGATAAATTTGGCAAGAATTCTCCAAAGCCCCATTTGACAATGAACTTGAGAAACTGTAAGATCGTTCGTCCAAGTGTTTACTTCTTCAGTCGTGATTTTGGCGGCCTCCAGGTGTCTTCCGTGTCGCAAAATTTCCACTTTGACCCCCTCTTCTGGAATTTCATTAAAAATCTTAGACATGCTTGAGATACTTTCCCGAAGTTGTTCTTTATTCACAGAGAGCAAGGTGTGTGGCTGAATGGCTGCAAATGTTGACAGCACATTATTCATGGCCTCTGATCGAACATTCAGTTCTTGACTAAATTTATCTATACATTCAAAAATTGATCTCCTCATTTCCTCTTGCAATGTCGGTCCACTATCCCTAGCAAGCTCTCCAAGCCTTCTTTTCTTTATTCTTCCTCGTCTTTTCATGGATATCCCCCATTTCTTCACATACTTGACTTGCATATACAATTGCTTTCGCACAATCTCATTGCGCTGACTTCTAAGGAACAATTTCAAAACTTTAATCATTACACAGCATTTCTCCAAGCTTATTCCGTCTGTTTGCAAATATTTCTGTGTGAGGTCGACTTCTTCCAATATATCACACCAGAATGAGAGAAATGACAAAAATGAAAAATCACACACTGCTTTTGGTAAACTTTCAGCTGATCCTCTTGTATCTACATTTTCTTTTTGGTCTGTCAATGTCTCCAAGGCTGTAATCAGCTTTTCAAATTGTTCCTTAAGTGGCTTTACAGCCACATAATGTGCACTCCATCTAGTCTGAGAAAGTTTTTTTAACTGGCAGGTCCATATTTTCTTTCAGTACTTCCCATCTGTGCGTTGAAAGTGCAAAGAAGCTATAAAGTCTCTCTACTGCTCCAAAGAGCCTTTGGATTAAATTCTTTTATTTTTTTCTGCACTCCACCATGAATACCAGCCATAGCTGCAGCACTTCATATCCTTGACTACGGCGAAGTGTAATGTCTTGTCCATCATTCTCTAAACTACTTAGTATATCCTTAGTAAGATCACTTGCAGTTTTTCCGGCAACAGGAATGAACCCCAAAAAGGACTCTCTCACTTCAACAGAATCACCTTCAATATGAACATACCTAATAATTTTAGACATCTGATCAATTTTGGTAAAAAGAAAACGGGCGATTTCTGCCTCAGGAAATCACTGAATAATAATAATAATAATAATAATAATAATAATAATAATTGGAAATATCAAACGGAGGAATTGGATATGTTCTATGAGCCTTTATGGTAGCCCCCATCAAGCTGTCACCCGGGAGGGACCGCCACCCCGCCCCCCATTTAGTACGCATCGGCAAGATATACTTTCACCAATATAACAAATTCATATTCAATAAAAAGCTAGAGAGCAAGAAGCACAGCAAAAATATCATTAATAGCACAGAGAGAGAGAGAGAGAGAGAGAGAGAGAGAGAGAGAGAGAGAGAGAGAGAGAGAGAGAGAGAGAGAGAGATTCTGGGTAAGTGGTAGCCAAATAAACGTAACTACGAATATTTTTTTCATTATGTATTGTTTGATATTTTGTTGGCGGCCTGAGGTTCCAGCAACGAAAACGCGCTGTGAATTGAATAGTCTTTTATCTATCCAATTGTTATTATTCTTTAATGTAGAATGCCATGGTCATGAAAACTACCAATCCACAACCAATATTATGGTGAGGACACTTTTGAAACTAACAGAATAGCTTATACCAAAGGTTTAAGGATAACGCTCCCCATACATGTGGTAAGAAGTATACCTTTGATAGAAAGTGACTTTGGACACGCACAAAATTTGATAGTGACTTGTTCCGCACCGTACCATCTACTGCTATTGACTTAAGCCACTTGATGCTCTGAAAACGTTGTAGAACAGAGCCTGACATCGACATCAGGAAACGTACGTTATATTTACAGAGTTCTTTACCATTAGTCACTCCTTTCAATTGTGATCATAGCAAACTAGTATTATTTGAATGGATGTTGTTCACTGTTAACACAGGTTGATCTTTGACTGGCTAGCATATATAAACCTTAAAACAGCTATAAGTCCTTCTTTTCCTTTGCATGAGAAGGTTGTACAGCAGTTGACACTAAGACTGGAATACTAAAAGGAGATTCAAAAAGTAGAAGAAATAGACCCTGATAAAATTTGTTGAGCTAAAAGCTGCAACCTAAGATTGGTCATATAATACGCAACCTAACTCACCAATGCCTAGGTACCAGATATTGGTTCCAAACCCTCCCTAACACAAGAACTAGTCAGGGAAGGGAAGGACCACTGCAGTTGAATTCACTTTCCTGGAGAGAGAAGTTAAATTCCTACAATAGCATATACGCTGGTAATAGCTTTTAAAATATGTCAATCAAAATTGTCAGCGATAATTCACTCGTTTACACATTAGAATTAGCTATAACTCCATCGGCACTGGAAAACTACTTTGCTACTTGAAACAGAATCTGAGTTAAGTTATTTCCAATGAAGAAGATATCATTAAGAAATATATTTTGCGATTGCCCTGGTGATAAAACGAAACTAATAAGATGAGGCTTGTTCACTATGGTGTTAAACTAGAAAAGAACTTGAAAGTCTCTCTCTCTCTCTCTCACACACACACATAATTTTTTTGTCTTTATCTCTGTCCTATTATTAATATGTTTTCTCTGCTTCTATCTTTTTATCTTTCTACTAAATACGAACTTGTTACATTGGTGAAAATATCTTAATATTTCATATTGTGTTAGTATTTCAAGAAAAATCATGAATACTGGCTTCCTAAGTATTTTGATCTTATTAATTTCGCATATTTCCTTAATTGCATATTTTCCAAGCAGACCCAATATCGTCAACAATAAAAACTTTACGCTCACTACCTTGGCTTAATTAACGATATTAGATTATGGAGACTTTATTCTTTGTTCAAGAAAAATACCTGCTTCCTACTCCTTCCTTGGCCTGACGGTGCGACATCTGTTGGATGCTTAATTAGTTACTTGTTCAACTGCTTCGGGGTTTCATACTCGCGGATTCGTGTTCACTCTGGATCAGCGGAGGGAACGAACTACTGTGCATGATAGTACCACTAAGGGTGCTTGTGCCCCAGGTTAGAAACCCTTGACTTAGATTCTACTAATATTTCACTCAAGACCTAACACACTTCGGCCTTTTTCTAGTTTAGACTGTGACCCAAAATATTTATTCAAGAAAATGCAGAACGCTTTTTACCCCCAATTTTACCTAGTGGAATAGCGCCACCAGTATCTTTGGTACCTATTTTATAAGCAACGACAATGTAAAAATTAATCATATCATCATATCATACAAATGCAATAACACGCGCGCACGAGACACACACACACACACACACACACACACACACACCACACACACACACACATATATATATATATATATATATATATATATATATATATATATATATATATAGATATGTATGTATATATATTTAAACGTGTATGTGATATTCAGTGTGCTTGTTTGTTTGTGCAATGTGTGTTTTTCGAGCTTAGTACGTGGGCGCAGCAGATTTAAAAAAAAACTGTTGTGAACGCCAAAGGAAAATCTGTACAACAAGGGGAGTAAGGAAGTATAAAACACACTAATGTGAAAATGAAGACATTCAAGAGGAGAGAGAGAGAGAGAGAGAGAGAGAGTAAACCTACAGTTCTCATATAAGACGCTGTTTATATAAGATCTCCCAGACGCCATCCTTTGAGGGTCAACTCGATCCAGCTTCTACGTGCACAGCTTATTGTTGATAAATGAAATTGCTCTTATCGTTATGATAGTGATATTGGCATGAGAGATGAAGGTAATTATGACATGGTATAAATAGATACATCTTGTTGCTTCTGTTATTTCTGTTTTTACGAAGCTCTTTTGGCGCTTATCTCAAAGGCCTGGGCTCCTGTGCCTTGCCGGCAATTTACTTGTTTTGCCTATTTCTCAACTGTTCATGTCCATTTTTATTTTTGATCTTAAAAACTACTGAGGCATGAGGGCTGCAAAGTGGTATGCCGACCATCCACCTTCCAATCATCAAACATACCAGATTACAGTCTTCTAGCCGTAATAGGTTTGGTGTTATTTAATGTTTTAGCCATAATCGTGCGTCTTGCAACGATATGGGCCACGGCTCATTCAGCAGTATACCGAGACCACGGAAAGATAGGTATAATTTTAGGGGCCTTGATTATAAGCTGTAAAGAAAACTCGATTTCCCCGAGGATACTTCGACGGATTTTTTTCTTGTTATATTTTGTTATAGCTTTCATTTGTATTAAACTAATTTTTCTTTTGCTTCTTTTTCCTCCCATTTTTCAAAAAAGCATAGTAAACAATGTATTACTATTTGCTTTTATCTTTCGAAGCCGCGTACATTTCGGCACATAATCATTGAAAACAATGGTATTTTTCTTAACGCAATACAGAGTATCTGATCAAGCACCGAATAGTAGTATTATTAAAGCTACAAATGATGTTGAAAATGTATAGATGAAATAATTGAAAGCTCAAGAAATATCCAAGGTAATTATTACAGCTTGCAGCCGAACATTAAGATTTGTGATAAGTTCCAGGAGCATATTTTTTCTTCCTTCTTTTTCGAGGTTTGGGAATGCCCTGCCAGATACATTTTACAGAATAACCATCTAAGCACAATTTTTTTTTTTTTTTTTTTTGAAAGGAGGAGGAGGAGGAGGAGGAGGAGGAGGAAGAAGAATACTTGAACTGACGCTGTTTAGCATCGATCCTCACGACGATACCGACTTAACCACAGGAGTAAGTAATCATCAACAAAAAATTGAGTTAAGAAAAAAAAATAGAATTACTAACAAAAATAATACTAATGAAAGTTAAAAAAAATATAATGAAAACAATTATAACGATAATGTATAAAACAGTTTTGAAAGGATCTTGAATATATCTTTACAACAATGGAAAAGATTTTGAAAAGATCATTTAAACAGTTTGAAAGGACTGGTTTACTTACTCTATTAAACTAAATACAGTAAAAGGGTAAAAATGATCATTATACCTTTACATACCCACTGATTTAAATTTCTACTCTTTTTATGCTCTTCTAAGGGCTGAATTACGTTTCGATTAAAACATGTTTCAATAAAACAACGGAGTTTCAACTGACATTTTCTGCAGGAAAGAGTTACTATAGATTCATAACTAATTTAGTTCAGATTTTTGATTCGAGGAAGATAAAGGGACTCTTGAAGACTTCGACCGCAGGACGACTAGATTTACCAATGAAGACTGACAAGAGGAAGCTGGTTCAATTAATCTGTAAAATACTGTTCAAACGTTATCATTTTTTTCTCCAACTTGCGATACTGTTACAACTGCTACAAGAAAATACAGAAATATTAGGACACATGGGAGAGAATTGCTAATAAAAAGCTAGGAGGACAAGATTCGATAACATAAAGCAGAGGGAAATAGAAAAGAGAAAAGATGGCAGACCCTAAGGTGCAACTTCTTTCTCATACGAGGGAAATGACGCCTTTGTCCTCTCCAATATTCTTACCGAAAGAGAGAGAGAGAGAGAGAGAGAGAGAGAGAGAGAGAGAGAGAGAGAGAGAGAGAGAGAGAGAGATTCTGTAATCAAAGGAAGGCCGATTGCCTTACATAGAGAGAGACACACAGGCAGACAGGTTAGGGGGTAGGAGGGCGTTCGCCAGCAGATATTTGCTAAGCCCAGATATTGCTATTGGTCATACATATTCATTTCAGTAAAGCAGAGCTAAATTGACCGTGTTGTGTGTAGGGGTTGGGGAGGTTGTATAAGTTTATATTCATATTTATATACTCATACGCGCACATAAACACAAACGCGCACACATACACACACACACACACACACATATATAGATATATTAGATAATATATATCATATATATATATATATATATAATAGACATGGACTGGTAAAATAAAGGTTATGTAACAACAGAAGTTCCCATCTAATAAAAGGAGCCCATAAAAAACACCAAAATAGAGAAAAAGTACTATATTTCAGAGACTGCTGTCTCCCCTCTTCAGGTAGATGAATGAGAAAAAGTTCACAGAAAAGGTGGTATTATACCAAGAGGTCCATCCACAAACAAGCCATTTTAAGTCACCCCACCCCGCTGATAATCTTCCTCTAATCTTCTTAAGGGTTGGTTGAATGAAGACGTTGTCGATCGTGTCCGAAATCCATCCTCCTTTTGAGATGTTCATTACCTGCCCTCTCTTTTATTAAGGCGATTCCATCATTTGACTCTTGTACCGGCAGTTGCTGCTATAAATTACACGTGACAAATTCCAGTTTATTCTATGGTTATGTTCATTTATATGGTTGAAAATAGCCGAGTTCTGTTGTCCATACCTAACTGACCGTTTGTGTATTAATCTCTGGGGAAGGGATTTACCTGTAAATCCGATGTAAGATTGGTCACAGTCCTGGCATGGGATTTCGTATACCCAGAGTCCTTTGGAGATGTCTTTTGTTGGACGTTAATCAGGGATTTGGCTAAGGTGTTTGGGTAAGTAAATACAAAAGGGTTCGATTTTCCGAGGGGGTTGGTTATTTCTCTTAATCGTGTCCAGGTGGGGAATTATTATTTTATTGTTGGGTGTATCTCTGGTCTTGTCTTTAGGGGGTCGGTAGAAAATTACGTTAGCTTTGTGAATTGCTTTTCTCAGGTTATATGGTCAGGATATTTTAAAGACGAAAGTTGCTTGCGAATTAGTTCAAATTCTTTTTCCAGGAATTCTGGGGAACAAATTCGCAAGGCTCTTAAGAACAAGTTTACTAGCTACACCTATTTTGATAGAAATGTCTGATAGCTAAAGTAGTGAATGTATGAAAGTGAGAACGTTGGTTTTCTGTATATGGTAAATTTGTATTCTGTCGTATCTCTGATTATTAAAACATCAAGAAAAGGAATTTTGTTGTCTGTTTCCCATTCAACTTTAAATTTGATGCTGGCACTAATGTGTTTAATTTCGAGAGGAATTCATTGAAATTGCCCCACCTATTATCCCAAAATGTTAGGATATCATCCACGTATCTCATCCACAGCATGTTTTTGGGTTTTATTGCATTTATTACTGTAGTTTCAAAGTATTCCATGTACAGATTGGCTAGAACAGGACTTAAAGGACTACCCATACTACACCCGAATTTTTTGCTTGTAGAATGATTCCCCGAATGAAAATACGTTATTAGATGCACATAATTCAACTAGCTTTATTATTTTGTCAAGCGCCAATGGGAAATGATCTGAATAGGGGGAGGGGGATAATTTTACCCTTAAAAACTGAAGAACGTCCTGTACTGGTACTTTAGTGAACAAGGAATCTACATCAAGGCTTAAAAGTTTTATGTTGTGAAGTGGTATATGTGCTTCTCTGAATTTGTGACAAAAATCTTCCGAATGTTTAATGTGACTGGGAGAAAAAGTGCCTAAAAAAGGGGAAAGGAGGCCAGCTAACCATTTAGAAATTTTGTAATTGAAAGCACCGGCACATGAAACGATGGGTCTGAATGGAAGAGTGTCTCCTTTCCCCCCCCCCCCCCCCCTTTGGTGAGTTTTGGGAATGGCCATAAAAATAGGGTAATTTACAGGATTAATTACTTTAAATTTCTCTAATATGTTCAATCACTCTTTTGGTCTTTGCCAATTAATCGTTACTTTCCGAAAAAATTCTGTGGGAACGTTTTGAGGGGATTTTTCGTCAGTTTTTCGTATGTGTTTGTGTCGCTAAGGAGCTGGTTGATTTTGTCAAGGTAGAAGTCTTTGTCATTATTACGATTTTGCCGTCTTTGTCGGATCTACTTATTATAACATCTAACTTTTTTTAGCGAGTGGATGGCTATCATGAATCGGCGGGGAACAGGATATTTCTTATGTAAGTCAGTTAAAGCATTTAGTAACACTCCTTTTAAACATATCTCTTCACGGTTGTAGTTTTTGTCAGATATGAATTTATCAAAAGCTACTATGAAGTCTAGGTTGTTTTTGCGGTCTGGCATAAGGGCAAAGGATAAGCCTAAATTTAAAACTAAATGTTGATTTACAGTAAGGGGGGTGTTTGATAAGTTTAAAACTTTGTCTTGTTGCTCAAGATTATTCCATGCACTATTGTCTATTAGGTTATTTAACTTGCGTAGAAGTCTGTTGGAATGAGTCACGCTATTATAGGCAGCAATGTCGGAACAGAATGAAATCAGATACCTGTATATGTGGTCCGTAGTGAGGAGGCGAAGATTAGACTGGGTTTCCATATATACTCTGCGTAGTACGAAGATGTCGTTTTTCGTATCGGTGATTCTTTCCTCCAGGAAAATCTTGTGTGAGAGAGGGAAGGGGTCCGATTGCAGAGTCCATCTCCCGAATCCGTACATTTTTGGTAGTACTTGTTCTTTGAGGCATTCTTCTAAAAAGTGGTTTTGGTTTTTCAGCCGGTGTAGTTTGATCAGTTCTTTTTCAAACTTGCGAAAAATTGGCTTGACTTCTGGAAGTGAGTGAAGAATCCTGGAAAGGCGGTTGAATTCCATAATGGGCTTAAATGACTGGTAAAAATGTTCTGTAACAACAGAGTTCCATCTAATAAAAGGAGCCCATAAAACACCAAAATAGAGAAAAAGTACTATATTTCAGAGACTGCTGTCTCCCTCTTCAGGTAGATGAATGAGAAAAGTTCACAGAAAAGGTGGTATTTATACCAAGAGGTCCATCCACAAACAAGCCATTTTAAGTCACCCCCCGCTGATAATCTTCCTCTAATCTTCTTAAGGGTTGGTTGAATGAAGACGTTGTCGATCGTGTCCGAAATCCATCCTCCTTTTGAGATGTTCATTACCTGCCTCTCTTTTATTAAGGCCGATTCCATCATTTGAACTCTTGTACCGGGCAGTTGCTGCTATAAATTACACGTGACAAATTCCAGTTTATTCTATGGTTATGTTCATTTATATGGTTGAAAATAGCCGAGTTCTGTTGTCCATACCTAACTGACCGTTTGTGTTGTATTAATCTCTGGGGAAGGGATTTACCTGTAAATCCGATGTAAGATTGGTCACAGTCCTGGCATGGGATTTCGTATACCCCAGAGTCCTTTGGAGATGTCTTTGTTGGACGTTAATCAGGGATTTGGCTAAGGTGTTTGGGTAAGTAAATACAAAAGGGTTCGATTTCCGGGGGGAGGGGTTGTTATTCTCTTAATCGTGTCCAGGTGGGGAATTATTATTTTATTGTTGGGTGTATCTCTGGTCTTGTCTTTAGGGGGTCGGTAGAAAATTACGTTAGCTTTGTGAATTGCTTTCTCAGTTATATGGTCAGGATATTTTAAAGACGAAAGTTGCTTGCGAATTAGTTCAAATTCTTTTTCCAGGAATTCTGGGGAACAAATTCGCAAGGCTCTTAAGAACAAGTTACTAGCTACACCTATTTTGATAGAAATGTCATGATAGCTAAAGTAGTGAATGTATGAAAGTGAGAACGTTGGTTTTCTGTATATGGTAAATTTGTATTCTGTCGTATCTCTGATTATTAAAACATCAAGAAAAGGAATTTTGTTGTCTGTTTCCCATTCAACTTTAAATTGATGCTGGGCACTATGTGTTTTTTAATTTCGAGAGGAATTCATTGAAATTGCCCCACCTATTATAAACCCAAAATGTTAGGATATCATCCACGTATCTCATCCACAGCATGTTTTTGGGTTTTATTGCATTTATTATTACTGTAGTTTCAAAAGTATTCCATGTACAGATTGGCTAGAACAGGACTTAAAGGACTACCCATACTACACCGAATTTTTGCTTGTAGAATGATTCCCCGAATGAAAAATACGTTATTAGATGCACATAATTCAACTAGCTTTATTATTTTGTCAAAGCGCCAATGGGAAATGATCTGAATAGGGGGATAATTTTACCCTTAAAAACTGAAGAACGTCCTGTACTGGTACTTTAGTGAACAAAAGGAATCTACATCAAGGCTTAAAAGTTTTATGTTGTGAAGTGGTATATGTGCTTCTCTGAATTTGTGACAAAAATCTTCCGAATGTTTAATGTGACTGGGAGAAAAAGTGCCTAAAAAGGGGAAAGGAGGCCAGCTAACCATTTAGAAATTTTGTAATTGAAAGCACCGGCACATGAAACGATGGGTCTGAATGGAAGATTGTCTTTGTGGAGTTTTGGGAAGGCCATAAAAATAGGTAATTTAGGATTAATTACTTTAAATTTCTTTCTTAATAGTTCAATACTCTTTTTGTCTTTGCCAATTAATCTTACTTTCCGAAAAAATTCTGTGGGAACGTTTTGGAGGGGATTTTTCGTCAGTTTTTCGTATGTGTTTGTGTCGCTAAGGAGCTGGTTGATTTTGTCAAGGTAGAAGTCTTTGTCCATTATTACGATTTTGCCGTCTTTGTCGGATCTACTTATTATAACATCTAACTTTTTTAGCGAGTGGATGGCTATCATGAATCTGCGGGGAACAGGATATTTCTTATGTAAGTCAGTTAAAGCATTTAGTAACACTCCTTTTAAACATATCTCTTCACGGTTGTAGTTTTTGTCAGATATGAATTTATCAAAAGCTACTATGAAGTCTAGGTTGTTTTGCGGTCTGGCATAAGGGCAAAGGATAAGCCTAATTTAAAACTAATGTTGGATTTACAGAAGGGGGTGTTTGATAAGTTTAAAACTTTGTCTTGTTGCTCAAGATTATTCCATGCACTATTGTCTATTAGGTTATTTAACTTGCGTAGAAGTCTGTTGGAATGAGTCACGCTATTATAGGCAGCAATGTCGGAACAGAATGAAATCAGATACCTGTATATGGTCCGTAGTGAGGAGGCGAAGATTAGACTGGGTTCCATACATCACTCTGCGTAGTACGAAGATGTCGTTTTTTCGTATCGGTGATTCTTTCCTCCAGGAAAATCTTGTGTGAGAGAGGGAAGGGGTCGATTGCAGAGTCCATCTCCCGAATCCGTACATTTTTGGAAAGAATCACCGATACGAAAAACGACATCTTCGTATACGCAGAGTGATATATGGAACCCAGTCTAATCTTCGCCTCCTCACTACGGACCACATATACAGGTATCTGATTTCATTCTGTTCCGACATTGCTGCCTATAATAGCGTGACTCATTCCAACAGACTTCTACGCAAGTTAAATAACCTAATAGACAATAGTGCATGGAATAATCTTGAGCAACAAGACAAAGTTTTAAACTTATCAAACACCCCCCTTACTGTAAATCAACATTTAGTTTTAAATTTAGGCTTATCCTTTGCCCTTATGCCAGACCGCAAAAACAACCTAGACTTCATAGTAGCTTTTGATAAATTCATATCTGACAAAAACTACACCGTGAAGAGATATGTTTAAAAGGAGTGTTACTAAATGCTTTAACTGACTTACATAAGAAATATCCTGTTCCCCGCAGATTCATGATAGCCATCCACTCGCTAAAAAAGTTAGATGTTATAATAAGTAGATCCGACAAAGACGGCAAAATCGTAATAATGGACAAAGACTTCTACCTTGACAAATCAACCAGCTCCTTAGCGACACAAACACATACGAAAAACTGACGAAAATCCCCTCCAAAACGTTCCCACAGAATTTTTTCGGAAAGTAAGATTAATTGGCAAAGACAAAAAGAGTATTGAACTATTAGAGAAATTTAAAGTAATTAATCCTAAATTACCCTATTTTTATGGCCTTCCCAAAACTCACAAAGACAATCTTCCATTCAGACCCATCGTTTCATGTGCCGGTGCTTTCAATTACAAAATTTCTAAATGGTTAGCTGGCCTCCTTTCCCCTTTAGGCACTTTTCTCCCAGTCACATTAAACATTCGGAAGATTTTTGTCACAAATTCAGAGAAGCACATATACCACTTCACAACATAAAACTTTAAGCCTTGATGTAGATTCCTTGTTCACTAAAGTACCAGTACAGGACGTTCTTCAGTTTTTAAGGGTAAATTATCCCCCTATTCAGATCATTTCCATTGGCGCTGACAAATAATAAAGCTAGTTGAATTATGTGCATCTAATAACGTAATTTTCATTCGGGAATCATTCTACAAGCAAAATTCGGGTTGTAGTATGGGTAGTCCTTTTAAGTCCTGTTCTAGCCAATCTGTACATGGAATACTTTGAAACTACAGTAATAAATGCAATAAAACCCAAAAACATGCTGTGGATGAGATACGTGGAGAATAACGATATCCAACATTTTGGGGGGATAATAGGTGGGGCAATTTCAATGAATTCCTCTCGAAATTAAACACATAGTGCCCAGCATCAAATTTAAAGTTGAATGGGAAACAGACAACAAAATTCCTTTTCTTGATGTTTTAATAATCAGAGATACGACAGAATACAAAATTTACCATATACAGAAAACCAACGTTTCTCACTTTCATACATTCATACTTTAGCTATCATGACATTTCTATCAAAATAGGTGTAGCTAGTAACTTGTTCTTAAGAGCCTTGCGAATTTGTTCCCCAGAATTCCTGGAAAAAGAATTTGAACTAATTCGCAAGCAACTTTCGTCTTTAAAATATCCTGACCATATAACTGAGAAAGCAATTCACAAAGCTAACGTAATTTTCTACCGACCCCCTAAAGACAAGACCAGAGATACACCCAACAATAAAATAATAATTCCCCACCTGGACACGATTAAGAGAATAACCAACCCCCTCGGAAAATCGAACCCTTTTGTATTTACTTACCCAAACACCTTAGCCAAATCCCTGATAACGTCCAACAAAAGACATCTCCAAAGGACTCTGGGGGTATACGAAATCCCATGCCAGGACTGTGACCAATCTTACATCGGATTTACAGGTAAATCCCATTCCCAGAGATTAATACAACACAAACGGTCAGTTAGGTATGGACAACAGAACTCGGCTATTTTCAACCATATAAATGAACATGACCATAGAATAAACTGGAATTTGTCACGTGTAATTTATAGCAGCAACTGCCGGTACAAGAGTCAAATGATGGAATCGGCCTTAATAAAAGAGAGGCAGGTAATGAACATCTCAAAAAGGAGGATGGATTTCGGACACGATCGACAACGTCTTCATTCAACCAACCCTTAAGAAGATTAGAGGAAGATTATCAGCGGGGGTGACTTAAAATGGCTTGTTTGTGGATGGACCTCTTGGTATAAATACCACCTTTTTCTGTGAAACTTTTCTTCAATTCATCTACCTGAAGAGGGGAGACAGCAAGTCTCTGAAATATAGTACTTTTTTCTCTATTTTGGTGTTTTATGGGCTCCTTTTATTAGATGGAAACTCTTGTTGTTACAGAACATTTTGTTTTTAACCAGTCATTTTAAAGCCCATTATGGAATTCAACCGCCTTTCCAGGATTCTTCACTCACTTCCAGAAGTCAAGCCAATTTTATGCAAGTTTGAAAAAGAACTGATCAAACTACACCGGCTGAAAACCAAAAACACTTTTTAGAAGAATGCCTCAAAGAACAAGTACTACCAAAAATGTACGGATTCGGGAGATGGACTCTGCAATCGGACCCCTTCCCCTTCTCTCACACAAGATTTTCCTGGAGGAAAGAATCACCGATACGAAAAACGACATCTTCGTACTACGCAGAGTGATATATGGAACCCAGTCTAATCTTCGCCTCCTCACTACAGGACCACATATACAGGTATCTGATTTCATTCTGTTCCGACATTGCCTGCCTATAATAGCGTGACTCATTCCAACAGACTTCTACGCAAGTTAAATAACCTAATAGACAATAGTGCATGGAATAATCTTGAGCAACAAGACAAAGTTTTTAAACTTATCAAACACCCACCCCCCCTTACTGTAAATCAAACATTTAGTTTTAAATTAGGCTTATCCTTTGCCCTTATGCCAGACCGCAAAAACAACCTAGACTTCATAGTAGCTTTTGATAAATTCATATCTGACAAAAACTACAACCGTGAAGAAGATATGTTTAAAAGGAGTGTTACTAATGCTTTAAAACTGACTTACATAAGAAATATCCTGTTCCCCGCAGATTCATGATAGCCATCCACTCGCTAAAAAAGTTAGATGTTATAATAAGCAGATCCGACAAAGACGGCAAAAATCGTAATAATGGACAAAGACTTCTACCTTGACAAAATCAACCAGCTCCTTAGCGACACAAACACATACGAACAAAAACTGACGAAAAATCCCAACCCCTCCAAAACGTTCCCACAGAATTTTTTCGGAAAGTAAGATTAATTGGCAAAGACAAAAAAGAGTATTGAACTATTAGAGAAATTTAAAGTAATTAATCCTAAATTACCCATATTTTTATGGCCTTCCAAAACTCACAAAGACAATCTTCCATTCAGACCCATCGTTTCATGTGCCGGTGCTTTCAATTACAAAATTTCTAAATGGTTAGCTGGCCTCCTTTCCCTTTTTAGGCACTTTTTCTCCCAGTCACATTAAACATCGGAAGATTTTTGTCACAAATTCAGAGAAGCACATATACCACTTCACAACATAAAACTTTTAAGCCTTGATGTAGATTCCTTGTTCACTAAAGTACCAGTACAGGAACGTTCTTCAGTTTTTAAGGGTAAAAATTATCCCTATTCAGATCATTTCCCATTGGCGCTTGACAAAATAATAAAGCTAGTTGAATTATGTGCATCTAATAACGTATTTTCATTCGGGGAATCATTCTACAAGCAAAAATTCGGGTGTAGTATGGGTAGTCCTTTAAGTCCTGTTCTAGCCAATCTGTACATGGAATACTTGAAACTACAGTAATAAATGCAATAAAACCCAAAAAACATGCTGTGGATGAGATACGTGGATGATATCCTAACATTTTGGATAATAGGTGGGCAATTTCAATGAATTCCTCTCGAAATTAAACACATTAGGCCCAGCATCAAATTTAAAGTTGAATGGGAAACAGACAACAAAATTCCTTTTCTTGATGTTTTAATAATCAGAGATACGACAGAATACAAATTTACCATATACAGAAAACCAACGTTCTCACTTTCATACATTCACTACTTTTAGCTATCATGACATTTCTATCAAAATAGGTGTAGCTAGAGTAACTTGTTCTTAAGAGCCTTGCGAATTTGTTCCCCAGAATTCCTGTAAAAAGAATTTGAACTAATTCGCAAGCAACTTTCGTCTTTAAATATCCTGACCATATAACTGAGAAAGCAATTCACAAAGCTAACGTAATTTTCTACCGACCCCCTAAAGACAAGACCAGAGATACACCCAACAATAAAATAATAACCTTCCCCACCTGGACACGATTAAGAGAATAAACCAACCCCCTCGGAAAATCGAACCCTTTTGTATTTACTTACCCAAACACCTTAGCCAAATCCCTGATTAACGTCCAACAAAAGACATCTCAAAGGACTCTGGGGTATACGAAATCCCATGCCAGGACTGTGACCAATCTTACATCGGATTTTACAGGTAAATCCCTTCCCCAGAGATTAATACAACACAAACGGTCAGTTAGGTATGGACAACAGAACTCGGCTATTTTCAACCATATAAATGAACATAACCATAGAATAAACTGGAATTTGTCACGTGTAATTTATAAGCAGCAATGACCGGTACAAGAGTCAAATGATGGAATCGGCCTTAATAAAAGAGAGGCAGGTAATGAACATCTCAAAAGGAGGATGGATTTCGGACACGATCGACAACGTCTTCATTCAACCAACCCTTAAGAAGATTAGAGGAAGATTATCAGCGGGGGTGACTTAAAATGGCTTGTTTGTGGATGGACCTCTTGGTATAAATACCACCTTTTCTGTGAACTTTTCTCATTCATCTACCTGAAGAGGGAGACAGCAGTCTCTGAAATATAGTACTTTTTCTCTATTTTGGTGTTTTTTAATGCTCCTTTTATGACATCTATATATATATTTATATATATATATATATATATAATATATATATATATATATATATATATATTGATGGTTTCCTATTTCTGAGGCTTGTATACAACAACTCAATAGAACATAATCAAGCAGAATTTCAAACTTTCGAGCTGGTGAGAACTTTTAACTCAAAGATCCTTTGTAATTCCATCTCCTATTAGTAATGTGCTTTCCAGAGCAAAGCTCACACAACTGAAAATAATTCTCTCTCTCTCTCTCTCTCTCTCTCTCAATCCAATCAATAACAAAGACAATAATTTCAAGTTATAAAACATGGTGAAAAAAGGTCTAAAGACGTATGAGGTACTTCTATGGAAGATTGTGTGTGTGTGTGTGTGTGTGTTAATACTTATTCAATAAACCGGAAACAATTTCCAGCCGTGGGAATCCCCCAGCGAATATCGTTAGAAAAAAGTCCCAAGAGGGGCTCTGCCATGAACGGAGGGTAAAAGACTTTTCTAACGAGGAGAAGAGAACGCCATTGTGTCTTGAGCAAACGTCATTAACCCTCTATCATGGAAGCGTCTTGACACTAAGTGGCTATAGAGCTCCCAGAAGCAATAGAGTTAGTGGACGCCCCGCCGTTCCACACGGCCCGTTGAGCCAATAGAGTTTTATATAAAAGCACACTTCCAAAGGGTCCATTCATCCTCTCCTCCCTGCCCCCCGTACTGGGTTAGTTAGTATAACTCTGCTTTGCTGAAATGAATTTGCAAGATCAACTGCAATATCTGGGCTCAGCAAATACCTGTTGGGATATCCAACCCTAATCACCCTTCCATCCGTCTGTCTGTATGGCTGTTAGTCTATGAGTAAGACACATCTCTCTGTCTGCGTATTATATAATATATATATTGTATATATATATATATATATATATATATATATATATATATATATATATGTATGTATACTCAATAAAAAATGACTTATAAAACAAGGGAAACTAAAGGGAAAAACAATGACACAAACTAAAGAACAACAAACCAGGAGCATAAGGAGTTATCTTAGAAATGAGTAGGTGCCTCTCATCTTGACAACAGCAGAGCAACGAGCGATATCCTCCGAACAATGTTTTCAAGAGACCAGCCTTAAAATCTGAGACGTTGACATACCTTTGACATATTTGGATCAGGTATAAATTGAGATTTACATTTCTATCACTATTTCTCTTATACGGTTGGTTCAATAACATATCCTTCCATCGTATTATTATGATATATATACTAGCTTTTGACAGGCTGTATAGTTCACGAGATGATTGTTTTGCCTAATACGAATGAAAAATCCGTCGTTATTTTCCGCATGTTTCAAATATCATTTTATGCTGCTTAGTTCTCTTTCTTAAAAACTTTCCAGCTTGATCAATATAGATTTTGTCATTGTATTTATACAGGATGTGATATCTGCATCTTTGGTACTGCGAGGAATTTTGTACGTGCTTTTTCATTGCATTAATGTACTTAAAATCCATTTAACACCAGTGTTTTTAAGCAAATCAAATACTGTGCTCATATCTTTATTTTTCTTGAACACCATTTCACACCAAAGATTGTAGTCATATGTTAAATATCTTTCGAGTTCCATTGTTCTTTGCTGTTATCATACACACATACATCTATACTTATAGTGATTAATTTAAATATATATTCATATGTATATGAGTTCATAATAATTACAATGAATTCTCAACTTCACTGCGGCTATTACATACAACAATCTATATACAGACACATACATATGTTAGTTAAAGGTACAGTAACTTATCATGACCATTATGTCATAAAAAATTACGCGATATTATTACAACACTGACGTCATCATGAGCCATGAATTCATCTTGATTGCTGGACTAATTCGTTTTCCTACGAATAATATCAGTATAAGGTCACGGCAAACTATTAAAAATATATACGATTACATATCCGTTCATCTGTCTATTTGAGCAAACGCCAAATCTGGCAAGGGGACTCTATCTATAATGGTTAACAGTAAAGTCTGCCGGACTGAATATTATGAGTCACTAAAATGTAACGGCAAAGGTTTTTGTAGGCCCATGGATTGTCTTTACTGATAAAGTGAGAAAATCGAGAATTGAGAAGTCTCATACATGATTTATATATTTAACATCCACAAAAGATAAATAAAAAAAAAAAAAGAAACGGTTAAAAATCCTGACCTGTTTCGGCATTATTGTTTTGCCATTTTTTAGACGACTGATACAAATAGCTTAGCAATACAGCTAAAACAGGTCAGGATTTACAGCACAGTTTCTTTTCCCCCTGTGGATTTTACATATGTATGTGTATATACATATATAACGGTTATTTACCTTTCGGCACTAGACGAGTAGTGCCTACTGGTATCTCAAGAAATCTCCAGGGGTGAGTTGCTAGCGCCATGCTCTTTTTTTTTTTCTTTCTCCATATCCCAACAGAATCTGGAGCCAATTAACAGGAGAATGTTCGTTTGTTGGCAGCACTCGTGAACGTCACCAGGATATTTCAAACCCAAATACAGGGCGAAAAGAATCAATCAACTACACATAGGAGCTTCAGCACCAATACTGTAATAAACCAATTCGTCACCAATATTCGGGGATTCACAAATAAAAGTGATTGCGAAATTCTTACGTAAATTACGCACTACGTGTTTACAGCTTCCCAAAATAGATGAAAGGTCTGTTAAAAGCAAATGTAAAAATACTGCAAATACCGAGGTTCTGGCACCAATTGTATTGATGAAAAATTTAAATTTATCATTACTCTGAAGCATTTTGAACTCTCAATGACCTGACGCCAAACATTTGTGACTGAGGGGTGGGTAAATCGTTAAAGAAGTTGGACAGCTCGGAAGAATAGATTAAAAAGACATGCAAAAACATATACTGATGCAAAACGGACACTGCAGAAAATTATTAATTAATAACATATGCTACATACATATGTATGTATGTTCGCACATATATATATATATATATATATATATATATATATATATATATATATATATATATATATATATATATATATTAAAAAACGGTAGTGAATTGTTAATCTCAGCTCTTTCCGGTTAGAGCCAGGTCAGTTAGAGACAAGCGCTGGATTCCTCGAAGAATGCTGAATGACTGAAATGAGCCAGGAAAGATGACCAATGCACTTTGAGGTCGGTGACGCCTCAGAAATCACATGGCTTGGACAAGGAGCACCCGTGTTTGCTGGGTGCCACACAGGGCGTGTCTGCGTGTGTGTTCGTAGCGGACGATATATGGCTTTGGTTACGAGAAATAAGTGTTGAGAGAGAGCACTCATTGATTACTTGTGACAGGGTGCGGAACACGCCTGGAAGAGGTGTTGAGAGGTGTTGCAGACACAAATGCGAATAAGATGGGTTCAAATTCACCATGTAGAAAAATGGATTCGCTAAGTTCTTATTGACTTATTAAAATGTTGTGGCTAGTTAGCCAGACATAATGAGATTTAGGGGTACTCACTTAAACTTGATTTGGAGAAGAAAACGGTAGTTTACCGTTTTTTGGGGGGGTCAGAGTTAATTCGTTTTATTCCATTTTTATTAACTGATTTTGTTCCATATTAATGTTAGCAAATTTGGGAAATAAAAGGCATAATTTTGTATCTACGGGGATTTATTAGCCTAACTTGCATTTCAGCTAAAGCCCAGAGAGACTGCCACAGAACGAGAGTAGGTAGTTGCCTGTTAGCAGTTCGTTTCATTTTGTTTAAACGAGTGTCATTTGGTCCAAAACACTCGTTTAATATATATATATATATATATATATATATATATATATATATATATATATATTATATATATACATATATATTTTATATATATATATATATATATATATATATATATATATATATTATATGCATATATATATATATATATATATATATATATATATATATATATATATATATATATATATATAGATATATATATATATATATATATATATATATATATATATATATATATATATAATGTATGTATGTATATATACATATATTATACTCACTACTTACGTGAAGTCAAGCATATTACCTTTATGTAACATGCATGACCTCACCGTACTGCGAACTTAAGGCCGTAAATAGAAGCAAACTAATCGTTATTTTGCATTATGAGGTAATAGATACTTATTTAGTATTTAAAGAAAACATCGTTATCTCGAGAACTGCGAAGAGTTCAAGAAATGTAATAAATCTGTCTCCAGAAAACAAATGCGATTACAAGACAACATGTTTTAACATCGCTTTCAAGAAATTAAGGCATTTTACAGCTTTGATATTTAGATTTTAGTAAACTCAAATGATTAAATAATCCCAACTTTAGAATTGACCGTTATATACTCAAAGGTTCTGAGTATCTGGATTTGTTCTTCGTCACTTGATAAGTCTCAGATCAGATCTACTATAATACAACACAAGAAAGTGTAGTAACATCACCAAAGGCAAACTAAACGGCATTAGAAACTACCCATCCGGGTGCAGATAAAAGCTCTTCTTTATCGGCGATCCTCTTCTTTACCTTTTTTCCTTTATAATACGGCAGGGAAAACGAGTGAAGTCCCAACGCCGGAAAGATAAGCAGTTCATAACATTCGCCCGACTGAGGTAAAGAAACCTCGAAGTGAGAAAAGAAAGGAAACAAATCCGAGACTTAATCAATCTTTGAAAACAAAAGGCAAAAGAAAAATGACACAAGAAGAAAACCAAAGTTAGATATATTCCTCCGGGTGAGAATACATCGTGGGAGGGCGACCTCTTTTCTTTACATTATTCGCTACTGCTCCTGAGTTCTTACACACACTTACTTACCGCGCGCGTACACACAAGTCGCAGAAACACAAGGGATCGATCACGTGCTCATGTATTCATTAGTCACGCACACACACACGCATATATATATATATATATATATATATATATATATATATATATATAATATATATATATATATATATTGTGTGTGTGTGAATGGGTGTGTATTTATTTGGATCCTATACAAATACGAACCGCTCGACAGATCCAGATAAAATTTTTGCACACGGCTTCTATGTCAGCCCAGAAAAAGGTGGTTTTATAACTCAACATTAAACCCCTCCCTGTGACAAACATATAAACAGACAAAACAGATGAAATTTTCGATTTTACAGCACCTTTCCTTTGAGAGCTTATAAGGTAACTCTCATTTTTCATCTGACCCTCCACCTGTTTTTGCGGGTGTTGTCAGACGTATGATTAACTTAATAATTCCAAATCCCCTGTAATATAAATTTATGAGCAGTATTTACGTGAAATTTTATACTTTATGTGAATTTTTAGTGCAATTGTTACGGCATCGATAAAATCCTCGCCGGAATCCTATATCGGTTTAAATGAGGTTCATAATCCTCGCCACGGAAAAAAGTAAGACCTAAGGCTTCTGTGGGGATAGACATACCCCCTTATTAAAAATAACTCCGGAGGAAAATTTACCACCTTTTCAGTTTTCATTTCAAGACAAACGTACTTAATCATACCTTGCCAATGAAATACAAATTCTCTAGTACCCTGCGGTATTAGAATAATCATATCTAACTAGTTAATAAAAAAAAAATCGTAAACGTGGGCACAACTTTGGAGATGATGAACTGAGTCATCGGCGAGATGAAATAAATCCATCACCACCCGCGAATGAATATTAGTAGAATAAATTTTTCTGTGATAAAACTACTCCCTTATCTAAAAAATTACTCGTAACGAAAAGACCACATTTTGTCCAGCGTTCATTTTAAGCCAAACGTCTCTTAATTATACCTTGCAAATAAAACACAAAATCTTGAGTAGCTTGAGGTATTATCATCATCATATCAAAGTACTTAATCCATTAAAAATCACCATATATCGACAATTTCTATATTAACCATTCAGACATCAGCCTACATTCCTCACAAACGTCCAAGGAAACTGAAACGTTCGTTCAAAAGTACAGGAAAAAAAATAAAAAAAAGTTGTAGCTCTTTTTACAGCGTTTAAAATTACAATAATTGTGACAATAATTTAATATCTATATAGTCAATGGACACTATCTCAACACGTACATTTCCTTTTTTTTATTCGTTCAAATGCGAATGTCCTCATTAATTCGTTCGTTCCTTCTTCGTTTTTACCTTTGGAATTTGCTACAGCAACTGCTTCGTGAACGTTACGGTGACGTATTCCTTATAAAGTCGTTTTAAGTGAGACCATACCACCACCACGCTCACCAACTTCACCGGTATAGCGTAACTACCTCTAACAAACGTTTCTCTCTCTCTCTCTCTTCTACTCTCTCTCTTCACTTCTCTCTCTATCTCTCTCTCTCCTCTCTCTCTCAATCTCTCTCTCTTTCTTCTAGGCATCATTCAAAACAATCTGGAGCGGAATTTATCTATGAAGTTTTCAACTATTGCAAGTAAATTCATACGTGCATTCTCTCTCTCTCTCTCTCTCTCTCTCTCTCTCTCTCTCTCTCTCTGTGTGTGTGTGTCTCACTTTCGCTATACTAATAACGTAAGTGCCAGGATATATGTAAAAATGTATATATCGAGTTTATTTAAAGTAATGAATTCAAGACAGAATTATTAATCACAGGAAAGGAATGCATTTTCAATGACAGTACACAATTTACACAAGACAAATCAAAGGGAACGAAGGAAAATTTATCTGAGTTGTTCAAAGTTCCGGGTTGGTCAGCTAATATATATACACATACACACACACACACACACACACACACACACATATATATATATATATATATATATATATATATATATATATATATGTATATATTTAAAATGATATTATGCCACTGGTAACACAAGTGACACCGAGGAACATGAGACTTCTATGCTCGAATGTTTCACCACAAATAACCTATTAATATTTTTCGTAGTAAATTTGGAAATAACTTTCTCCCAAAATAATGTTATATGTTTAACTGCACCTACCCTGACCAGGAATCGAATCTATGTCCGTTCTTTGTTGTGGGGTAAGTGAACTATACCCCAAAAAAGACTGCTTCAAATCCCGGTCATGGTAGGTGAACCTATATATAACTTGCTTGTGCGTGTCTACACACACACACACACGCACGCACACACACACACACACACACACACACACACACACACACATATATATATATATAATATATATATCCTATAAATACTATATATATAATATATATATATAATTATTTATATATTATATATATATACTTGTATAGTGATGAACTGTGTAATTTCCTTTAAGGAAATAGTACGCCACTTGTATAAAATTAGCTTTGTTGACATCTTGGGTGGAACAGAAATGTTTGAGAAGGTTATTTACGAAAAATAGTCGAAATAGCCTAAATCCAGCTGAAGGTAAGTTCTTTGTCAATAGGTTTGACTTGAGTTTTACTGCGAGAATATTAAATGGAGAACTATTGATCTTGTGTATAAATTGTATAAGGCGCAAATTTTATTCCCCGGGCTTACATGGGAGGTTACGTGCTTTGGCTTACTTTGAAGTACAACTGTTTAAACCAAGAACCCTATCATTATATTCTAGCTATATTCTTATATTCAATTATCTATATCTATATATATAGATATATATATATATATATATATATATATATATATTATATATAAAACTATGTGTAATATATGATTTTCATATTAAATGAATCATGACATTTCATAAGAAGTTTTCAAATCAAGTGTTATTATGACCCAAAACCATATTTGGCGGAATATCCTGTTAATTATGTAATAACATTATTATTATATAGATAATTTATGTATATATAATAACAATATATATAGAATATATATATATATATGTTATATTTATATTATTTATATATAAAATTATTATAATATATATAAATATATATATATATTAAAACATTAATTATATTTATTATATATATATTATACTAATATATCTATATATATTAATATATTAAATATATATAATGATCATGATCATGAAGAATGCCAGACAGGTTTTCTGTTATTCTAAATTCTAAAACCCTTAATTATAGCCAATAACTCCCTATTTACTTTAAATGCATAAAACCTCCAATCTATCCCGATGTCAATGAGCGAACCCTGACTAAATCTCTTCCAACCGGCAAACCTTCCTGAGTCTCTCTCTCTCTCTCTCTCTCTCTCTCTCTCTCTCTCTCTCTCTCTCTGCAGCTCCCAAGTCTGTTCTCTGGCTCCCGTCTTCAGGGAGTGAGAATATTGAAAAGGAAAAGATAGAAAGGAGAGGCAAACAAAGGCAGCAAAAGGGGAAATCGTCCCTTCCATCTCGATTCTGTTTTCTGTCGTTTGACCAAAAGTCTCTTCCGTCTGAAATTCGGTTTAGCTCCCGCACAGAGATTTGCGCTTCCTGCACGAGGGTTCCTCCGCTCTTTTCTCCTTCACATAACACACATACTCACACGACTTTATTTCACATACATATCTATCTGCTCACTAGTTAAAGAATAATTGGCATAATGGGTCTGCATCTGTAACCACTAGACTTTACATCAACGAATTTGGCGGAAATGCCATAAATTTCCTTTTCTGGCAAATAAATCGACAAGTACTCATGTGAAAAAAATCCTACTCGCAATATTTGTCTGTCATAGCTAAAGGTAACTAAATTCGGCTAGGATTAACTCTTTCATTCCGAATTATGATTAAAAAGATAAAAAAAAAAAATTAATAAAAAGCCAACACGAGTAGAGACTGACAGACCAAGAAGTGTCAAGAATCTGAATGAAGACGTTCTTGACTATAATCTCCCACTCGATTTCTACAAACGACGGACAAATGAAGTAACAGTTACGGCACTTGGCCATTAATGGCACAGAAAGAGAAATGGAAACGACAATGCTTGTTAATTAACCACTGCATGAAACTAGAGCTGACCATACACTGACGTGACGGGAGAGACCACAATGCCAGCCCTCTATTACAACTTCTACCATGTATTTCCCAACTGTGGTTAAGAGTATCAAGAAGCAATAATTTTAATTTTGGCGTTAAAAACAAACCTATTTGTTTTCTAAACCACTCATTTCCATAAAAGAGTAGGGTTTGAAAAATAATGACAAAATATGCACTGTAGAATTGTTTTTTTATTTTTAACAATTACATTAAAATTCAAAACTAATTTTACACACACACACACACGCGCACACACACACACACACACACACACACACACATATATATATATATATATATATATATATATATATATATATGTATATGTATATTGTATATATATATATATATATATATATATATATATATATATATATATATATATATATATATATAATCATGGTATTATGTTAAGTATACGACAATGCATTTCCACCTTAATAATAAGTATAGTAATGAATACGAATTATTATTATTATTATTATTATTATTATTATTATTATTATTATTCTTATTATTATTATTATTATTATTATTAATATAAGCCTTCAACATGAGCTTTGCAAGTTTTCAGAGAACTAAATATATATAATTATGTGAAAAACATAACAGAAGGCGTAAAACAGAACGAAGGTCAAAGTAATCATGAAAGATTTTTTCTTTATTTCTCTGATATTATTAAGGATCCTACATATGAAAGGTTTCAGTCCTTCTCAAATAATCTGCAACCTTCCGAACTGTTTTTCCGTAATCCTTTAATAAAGTTATGTGAATTAACATTTCTCTCTCTCAGCCTAGGATTTGTCAGATAATGTTTTTCTCGCAGATTTCATGCTCGTCTTCCTCCTAAAAGAATAACATTGTTATTGCACGTACAAAGCTTTCACTTTATTTGAAGCATTTTGTACTGAACGATATACGACCAAAACAGAGATACGATATCTGCCCTCTTGGAATATCCATAAAGCAGGCCCACTGGAAGATGGATATTTATTTTTCAATTTTATACAGCAAAGCGTTGGTTCAATGCCTCCGACGCTGATGCGTAGCCAGATATATCGTCACTCCATTCTCAAGAGTATTTGAGTGGATTATGCAGGTGAGTCAGTATCGGCGATAGAGTAGTCCGCTGTCACCTGCAGTCAATTGGTTCCGGGCCTCAGCGCGTATGAGGGAAATGGCGTATGGTACGAATCCATTTAGTATGTCTTCCATCTGGAAATAAGAATGTGATACCATTTTTTTATTTTTATTGCACGCATTATGTCAGTAAAATATTTAAGAAAACAGAACATTCTGAGGCACTTTTCTAAATACAGAAAATAACGATATGAATTCAATATTTATCTTTGCTATCCTCACGAACATGATTGTGCTTCTTTGCTGAATTTTATCATTATTCATATTGAAGTATAATGCACTGCCATTGTAAATACAGTACGAAACTAAGTGTTATTACCGATAACTAGATGATAATATTCATTATCAATTAGACTAAATTAACCAAGAGAAATATGAAGCCAATGATCAGTTCTATTTCAAAATCCTTACACGTATGAATTTCAGTACTTCTCCTTTATACTTAAACACATGTGCTACAATGTACAGTTAGATCCTGAGTCTATATACAGGGTACTCACCACCTTTCATTTTCAATCTCCTAAAGATAAAAACTGGCAATGAAGAAATCACGTTGAAACGTCTACGCGATCAGACGTTGCAGCAAAACGCCTGTTATTCAATTCTCTTCGTCTGATCGTGTGAGCGTTGGAATTTCATCACCATCAATTTTTATCTCTAGAAGGATGAAGAGGCTTCAAGTCTCTTGGCGAAGCGTCAGGAGAGGTAATGAAATCGATAGTTTCGTTTGATGATGCAGGTTATCTTTTGGAAAACAGTGCAAGGCAGTTTCGTTTTTATATCAGTGACTAAAAAAAATGTTTTCAGGGTTAAAATCTTCTGTGATCTTAATTTTGTTCTTAAGATTTTCTGCGATATGAGACATCAATGAAGAATCGAGGTCATGTCCACAGCTTTCAATTGTCCATCTGCTTTTTCTCGTTTTGCTCTGTCGAGGATTTAATATCGTCTTGAAATTCATCATTTGTTGAAAAGTCATATTGATCTTTAATACACTTTCAATTCATATATCATATCTACAAAACATTCTCAATAGACTTATGTCTTCCGATGCATTTTGTCGATTTCTCCACCATTTGTAAGTAACCTCTTATCATCATAACTTCTCTCCATCAAGGCTTCCAACATGTTCTGCCTTCGTAGGTTTTAATTCATCTAGAGCAGATATAGAAATGATATCATTATCTCAATGCCAGTAAGTTCTTCTTCAATGGCTCTCAGGTTGGCCAAGTGCAATTTTCAAACAGAAGCCGGAATTTGAATTTGAACTCGGAAAGTATACAACAGAAAAACCATTTATTTAACCCTTAAACGCCGAATGGACGTATTAAACGTCGAGTCAAAATGTCCCCCATATGCCGAATGGACGTACCATACGTCGACTCAAAAATTTTTTTTTTTTAATTCGCGGAAAAATACTTATAGGCCTACCAGCCGAAAACTTTTGAATCACGCGCCTTGGCGGGGGATGCTGGGAGTTCACGGATCAGGCGTTTTTGTTTTTGTTTACAATCGTTACGCAGGCGCGCAAGCGCGAATTTCTTTCTTATCACACTAAAAAGTATCAGTGACACATCTCAAAAATTATTTCGTCACTTTGACGTAATTTTGCACCGTTTTAAATTATCCGTTACATGAAGAAAGTACTAAGTACTATATACGAAAATGTGCGCAATTTCATTTAAAATACAACAGAAAAATACTCATGATTGTAGCTTTTATCAGTTTTAAAATATTTCCATATAAATAACGATAAGTGCCAAAATTTCAACCTTCGGTCAACTTTGACTCTACCGAAATGGTCGGAAAAACGCATTGTAAGCCTAAAAAAACGCTTATATTGTAGTAATATTCAACTATTTACCTTAATTTTGCAACAAATTGGAAGTCTCTAGCACAATATTTCGATTTATGGAGAATTTATGAAAAACTTTTTCCTTACTCTTCCGAAAAAAATCATATATGCGATTGTGGTAATGTTTGCACCATTTTAGAATTAGCCGTTACATAAAGTTTTATATATGGAAATGTGCGCAATTTCATGCACAATACAACTAAAAACAACCCATGGTTGTAGCTTTTATCAGTTTTGAAATATTTTCATATAAAAAATGATAAGTGACAAATTTTCAACCTTTGGTCAATTTTGACTCTACCGAAATGGTCGAAAAACGCAATTGTAAGCTAAAAACTCTTATATTTAGTAATATTCAATCATTTACCTTCAATTTTGTAACAAATTGGAAGTCTCTAGCACAATATTTCGATTTATGGTGAATTTATGAAAAAAATAACATCAAGATAATCAATATAAACAAGATATTAAGATAATAAAGATATGCAAGACATCAAGATAATCAATATAATCAAGATATTGAGATAATAAAGATATGCAAGACATCAAGATAATCAATATAATCAAGATATTAAGATAATAAAGATATGCAAGACATCAAGATAATCAATGTAATCAAGATATCGAGATAATCAAGATAATAAAGATGGGAACAACAGAGCAAAGATTTATATGGCGCAGGAACATGCTCAAAGTTAGTACTATAGCCAGGAGTAACTCCATCAATCCTAGTACTACCTGACACTTGGCGAGGGAGGGAGAGAAGGATCCGCAAAAAAATAAATAAATAAATAAATAAAATAAAATAAATAAATAAATAAAACTGTCGACTTGTCAGAAAATCTTATATATATTTTTTGTCTTTAATAAATAATGTCCTTCATCCTCGGGAAACTCCGAAGATTCGCAGATTTTTTCGTTGTAGTCTTCGCTAATTTTAAACCAAAGGCAAGAGTAATGTCTTGGTCTACGCAAGAGACTGTTTTTGTTTTCCCACATGCCCTAAAATTGTCAGTTTTGTCAATCATATTTTTATTTACTTTTACGTAAGTATGACTTTACCAATTCACTCGATACCTTTGGGAATCTTTTTTATTATTTAATATAAGCAACATAAATTCTGTCTCCTGTCTTCGAGGAATCCGGAACTCTAATTGTTCTGAATATTCCCACTCACTGGACATAACCAGCTCTCCAAGGTATCCTCAGGAATCCCTGAAGACAGGAGAAAGAAGCAGCTTCGGCGGAGACCACAATGGCTCCGGATTCCTGAAGCGTCACTCATGTGTCGGTTTTGAAATCGAGGGTTAAAGCAAATAGAGTTGGTCTGCATCAAGCTAAGATGTTTCTAAGTTTGCTTTTATTCGTGCGTTAACCAGTGCATTACCTTCGCGGCCGGATTCCCCCGCGAGATAGCTGTCTATGTCAATCTTGTTGTGCTGTCCATTGAAGTATTCATACTTCTTGGATTCTGCATCGGTATTGTCCGTTCTTCAATGATTTTATGGCTCTGGACAACTGTCCGTCGCTGGCCATAACTGAAGAGGACAAGCATTTGAATGATGATATGGACAACAGTATGATGAAGATATGCAAGACGATATGAATGACGATGAGGAAGACTGTGAAGAAGACGAAAAATCATCTAGTGAAGATGTCTCTAGTTTAGCTTGTGAAGAGACATCGCATTTACCCAGCCAAACGACCCAGGGAGCATCCAGATAAACGCAATCATCTCAACGCTTCAGGAAGAGCTCGAAGAGAAGGTTCGATTAGCAGACGAACTAAGTAAAAAAGTAAAGGTCCTGACTGAAGAAGGAACGAAGCTGGCACGCAATATAACTGAACTGGAACGTCTCAATTATGAGAAGGATAGGCAACTCCTCTCAATGCCAGCCGAAATAGAAGAGCTCAGAAGCAAGATAGCGCTCAAGGCGCAGGAGACAGAGAAGCTCAGAAGAGAGAACGAGGACAAAGACTCCTCTCTCATCATTTTGGAAAACACGGCGGTCGTAGTTTCTCGACATGGAAAAGGGTGGGGGGGAGACGTTGCGTCGAGATCTGCAGCAGAAGGAAAACAGTCTAACCGAAATGAAAAATGAACTACTCAAGAGAAAAATGAAGACTTGAAGAAAAACTGCGAGACGATAATAGAAGGAAGCAGAATAGCATTGAAAGTCTGCAGAAGGAAAGCGAGGACCTGATCTTCCAGAGGAATGGTTTGGAAAATCAATTGCAAGTCCTTACCGTTGAGAGAAAGATGGCCCAAGAAAAATTTTAAGCAGCTCGAACTACGCAGGAAAGAATTAGCTGACAAAAGGAGAGAGTTGGAGGATGTTAAGCCCACCCAACCTCCAGAGGGACAGAGAGATCCTCCGCTGGAGAATGAGCTCTCTCTGAAGCAAAATGACGTCCTCGGTTTGATAAAAGGAAATCGAAAGTATTGTAGCACAAAAAAGGGCCAATGGAAAGATCAATGAAATGACAAGGAAGGTAGTCCAACTTGAATTTGAGCTTGCTGAGACGAAGGAGAAACTTGAGACAATGGAGTTTGAAAAGATGGAGGCCATCTTGGAGCTGAAAAACTCCAAGAGGAGGCCCTGGCCCAGGATAAGAAAATCGGACTCTTGGACATGAAAAGGCTTGATACGATGAGCAAAGCAAGGACACTTTCTATCAAGAGAAGAATTTGACCAAAATGGCGCCGAAAAAAAAACAAAAAAAAGCCTGGATCAGAGAGGAAAGTTGGAAAAGGAAAGTTCTCAGGCTAAAAACCCTCGATGTCTGAGGAAGCCCCAGGTCAACTGCAAAGCCACTCTACCGACAAATGGACGACATCGAGGAAGGGATTCTCCAGATCAGAGCGTCGCAACGACGTTCAGCTGCCAATAGGAGACACTCAAAAGCCAGGGATAACTTCCTTCATTGACGAAGCTATAAGGTAGAGAACAAATACATCAGAAGCTGAGGACGAAATCTGCAGCTAACCTCCGAAGACTGGAGCGAGATGCTGCAATGGTAAGAAATCTATACATGGGCAACTACGTCACTTAAGAACCAGGCACTTTTAGAAGACGTAGTTTGCCAGCAGAAGGAAGAAGAAAGGACGACCTCTTCGAAGTTGGGGACGAAGAGGCTGCTCAGTTTTGGGTTGGAATTCACTCCTGGATAAAGTTGTGGAAGCATCTCTGCGCGATCCAGAGACTACAGCGGCTGCTGGGGGGCCCGTCGAGTGCCCCTCCTCCTGCCACACGATACCCTCTGAAACCTGGGTATCAATGGCCCAATCACATATGGGTGGAAGGCAACCCACTGGCGCGGCGTAAAAACCCGTAAGTTTCATGCCGATTACTTCATATGTGAATTGGGTTGTGCATTGCAAATTGAATCCATTTTTGCATATATACCGTGGCAACCTCTGGCGCGGCTTAAAAACCCGTAAGTTCAATGCCTTTTATATATGCCAAACAAAATATGGGTTATGCAATGCATAATGGATCCAATACTTTGCATATACTACTGTGGGCAACCTCTGGCGCGGCGTAAAAAACCCGTAAGTTCAATGCCTTTTACATATGCAAAATCCATGGGTTATGCAATGCATAATGGATCCAATACTTGCATATACTACTGTGGCAACCTCTGGGCGCGGCGTAAAAACCCGTAAGTTCAATGCCTTTTATATATGGCCAAAAATGGCAAAAATATTGGTTATGCAATGCAAATAAATGGATCCAAATACTTGCATATTGACGGTTACTGTAGGCAACCTCTGGCGCCGGCCGTAAAAAACCCGTAAGTTCAATGCGCCTTTTAACATTATGCCAAAATATTTGATCATCCCATTGTGGCAGAGGGACTTAGAGCTCGGAGGACACCGTCAGAAGTCGCTCATTCCAACGTCGTACAACAACGTAGAGATTGGAAGCTTTCCAGTCTGTAGCAAAGGAGTGAATTTTCATCAACAATTGAACAGAGAATTGCCTGGATTTTGGATTGTCAAGAAATCTCCTGTTTTCCATCAATGGCACCGAATTGATCTGGAAGTCCTTCACAGCCTGGCAGGCGTCACATGATCTAGGGTCATATGGCTGAGGATTCTATCTACTTGGCTAGCTGACGAAGCTGAGGAAGGGGAAGGGCCCATCCATGGTAAAAACTAAAACCCCTGTCCTATGAAGCTCCGTTGGCAAGGATGCCCCATGGGTGAGATCAACTCTGATCGGCAAAGGCCACCTAATATATATATATATATATATAATATATGTATATTATATACATATATATATATAGATATTATATATATTATAAACATATACATATTGCAGAAGAAGCCAGGTACTATGTCGTACCTTCAAGTAAAACTTGGGGATAAAATCCACAATGAAGTAAAATCCTTTCTGTGTTTAAAATATATATTTCTTGTGTAGGACTAAAGCTTTCGACCATCAGCTTGAACAAGATTACAGCTGATGGTCGAAAGCTTTAATCCTGTACAAGAATATATATCTTAAACTACAGCAGGATTTTACTTCATTGTGGATTGTATCCCCAAATATATTATATATATATATATATATATATATATATATATATATATATATATATATGTGTGTGGTGTGTGTGTGTGTGTATATATACACACACAATATATATATATAATATATATATATATAATATAATATATATATATATATATATATATATATATATATATATATATATATATATATATATATATAAGCCTCTTGCCGGTGGTGGGGTAGTAGGTAAAAGCTTCACTGGACGTTCCTGGATTGAAAAAAGGCTTCCACGTATGGGTCCAGGCAAGTCTATTATCGAGAAAAAATTTCCCTTCGGTTAACCATATATGAAAAATTTACTAATTTCCGAGGTTAGAGCGAATTAGATATCAAAGGACATTGCAGCTCGATATATATATATATATATATATATATATATATATATATATATATTATATATATTTATTATTTATTTATATATCAATAATAATAATAATAATAATAATAATAAAATAATAATAATATTTCTGTTCTGTTAATGATAATGACAAAATTTAAATTTCATGGTAGATTTTAGGTGAAATTATTTTACTGTTGTTTGTGTAAGTATGTATGTCACTATATATATGTATGTACATGCATGCATACATACATAAATATGTATTGTATATATATACATATATGTATATATATACATTATATATATATATTATATATATATATATATATATATATATACATATTTATGTATGTATGCATGTACATACATATATATATATATATAAATATATATATATATATATATATAATATAGTATATATATATATATATATATATATATATATGTATATACATACTTACACATGCAACAGTAAAGTGATTTCACCTAAAATCACCCATGAAATTAAATTTTGTCATTATCATTAACAGAACACAAATATTATTATTATTATTATTATTATTATTATTATTATTATTATTATTATTGTTATTTCTTCTTTTCTGGCTTTAAAGGCGTCTACATGTTTCGGCCACCTCGTTTGGCCATCTTCGGGACGGGGATCGCTGAGTGCAATGGTCTGTCACGCTATTTATTGCATTCGGTTGGCTTGAAGAAAAACGGGTACCTCACTTTTCATTGGGCAATACCTGTGACGTCACGAGCCCCGATGACATCGCTCGTGACGTCACAGGTATTGCCCAATGAAAAGTGAGGTACCCGTTTCTTCAAGCCAACCGAATGCAATAAATAGCGTGAATACATCTGACACAGACCATTGCACTCAGCGATCCCGTCCCGAAGATGGCCAAACGAGGTGGCCGAAACATTATTATTATTTATTATTATTATTATTATTATTATTATTATTATTATTATTATTATTATTTATTTATTAGGGAAGGGAAAAAAACGTACCAGTTTTGAATTCATGTTAATATTTTAAAGTCTTTAAAGTCTTGGACGAATTCCCTATATTATTTTTTCTGCTGGAAAACGTTTATTTATTTATTCCAATAAAGAAGATTTTACTACCCCTTCAATAATGTGTCCAGTTTTTTCGAAAAGTTACTTTATCCACGCATCCTTTTCTTGTATCAAATGCTAAAAAAAAAAGAAAAAAAAATCTTAACAAAACGAAAGTGTATCGTCCACTTAATCGACAAAAACCATCTACTTTTTAAATTACATTTTTTTTACAGCACTTCCAATGAAAGCAGTTTAAAAAAAATCAATGCCTGTCGTGGAATCTGAAAGAGAAGGATCCAACTGGATATCTGCCAAAGTCCATCTCAATTTATTTTTGAAGAGAGAGAGAGAGGATGAGGAGAGAGGAGAAGGAGAGAGATCCTTCCCGGAGGAAAAGGGCTTGCAGCCAACGCAAACATTTTTCACCATTAGGACTTATAGTCTTGCTTGCGTGCAGGTGGGGTAAATATTAAAGGAATTAAATGTACATTTATATACAGGGGGTTAAAAGCAGCATAGAGATCACACAACAAGAATTTTATACCTGTTTTCATTTACCTGTCTGAAGCACTGACAGAAATGGCTTAATGGAAGACCCGGAGGCCATTGATTCATAAAACGGGCAACTCTGGGCAGTAAGTATATCAATAATGGTAGAACTAGAATGAGAGGAGCGGAAAGTCACAGAATAGTTGAAGCGAGGAGGAGGTAGCAGAATGTTTGCACATGACGGGGGGAAGGGGGAAAGGGAAAAAGTACTAGTAGGCCGATGTTGGGAGTGTGAAAGGATTACTGAGCTATCCTCCCGGACGTGAAGGGCTGTAGATGTTGAATGTGGTTGCAAGAGCTGGTAAGGTGAGAAAAGGGGAAAATATGCAGGGAGGAGGTAGCAGAGATCTTGCACAAAACAACGGTGGAATTGGGAAATAGGCTGATGTGCTCCTTTAGATGGTTCAGTCGTGAGGAAGACTAGATGATGATAGGTTTCCTGAAAAGAATGCAATGTTTGGAAGTATTCGGAGGAGGAGGAGAGGGTGACCTTTCAGAAAGTACAGTTTGAATGGGGGTACAAGAGGAACTGGAAAGGAATCCTCGACACCAAGATGAGAGTGTGCACAAGATAGAGGTGCAAAATACAATGCGTGTAGGAGGGTCTGACTGACATCTGCTGATAAGCCTTCAGTGTAGGTGGATGAAACCGGTACTACTGTGGAAGCATCATTAATCCACCCATTTGTGACCAATGTTACTGTTCCAAATTAAGTTACAAATATTTTTCAAAACAAAAAGTTCTAGACAGCAATAAATGCAGCATGTATACGGTTCACATTCATACATACCAGAACAATAATCCCCAATTAGTGCAAGTACTAAACTCTAAATGCTATTTCAATAAACAGACACCCACCCACACCCGAAACCCCGTTTTAAAAGTGCTTCAAATTTACTTCAAAAGTGAGGGTGATTACTCTTTCTGCTATGAGAAGCCCGTATTGATCACCCAAACTTGTTCCCTATTTAGTCTTGCGAATATGAACCGCCACAATGAATCATAATACAAGTCCGATCTTCGATCATAATTTCGATAGATAAGCTTGTTGAGACGGAAAGCTATTAAGAACCGGTGTTTTTTTTTCCTGAACAACGGAGAAAACCGGTCTGCGTGAGCCAACGGCCGATTTTTCGTTGTGGTATTGCTCATTAAACTGAGCGAGGGAGTTTGATTCAGAGCCTTGGTGAGGGGAAGAGGGGAAAGGTGGGGGGACAGGGGGTGGAAAAGGCACCGTTTTTTTAAATACACTAAGTGGTTTGGTTTTTCTGCTAAGAGCTAGGGGGGCTAATCCCTAGACCTATAACCTCTATTCAGGGGAAACGAGTATACGTAGAACTTTGTGTTTATAGATATATATATTATAACATAATATATATAAGTATATTATACATATATAATATATATATATATATATATATATATTATATATATATATGTGTGTGTGTGTGTGTGTGTGTGTGTATGTGTGTGTGTGTGTGTGTGTCAAGCCGTTTCCCTCTACTAGAAGACTCCATAAAATTATTAACACGGCAGCCAACGAAATTCATACCGGTAAGGTATTGAAGGGTTTAATAAGCCTGGTGAATTCGTCTACAACAATTCATCTACAACAATTTATCTATATAAAAAAATATATCTCCAAAAATGAGAGAGCTATTAGCAGTAAACAAGCACTTACCACTTACCAGATTTGTTTTCTTAACAAAAAACGATAACCAACTCCCTTAATCTGTTGCCAAAACCTGTTGCTCTTTAGGATGTTCTCAAGTGTGGGTGATTATATAACCTGCAACACAGACCAGACTACCATTAACCAACCTTTCCATGCTTCAAAACTATTTAACCTGCTTTGCACTATTCTTCGGGGTAAGTGCAAGAAGTTGGATTCAAGATCCAGTTTCGTTTATCCTCATTAAGTATTTTTTCCACGTGGCCAGAAGTCTTACCTCAGCACTCACAGACAGGTATAAAGTCTGCTTTATTTTCACAGCTTTAGCAGTTACTGGTAATCGGTTTTCATTTGAGATGATGAGGATTTCATCGACTGAATACCCAAAGTTTTATATTATTCACAGGATTTAAGTTCATCAACGACTAAATGTAGTCAAATATACATAGGGCAGGTGGAAGAAATACTGGAGAATCAATGTCTTCATAGCTACCATCGTTAATGTCACTAATTAGTTGTGATGTTCTGGTTCCTTTGCATGCAGTGAGAAAAATTTTAACTTTTGTTTTTTTTTTGGCTTAAAAAAATAGTAAAAAGATATTTTAAAGGATTTAGGATGAGATTCCTTCGTAAAGGCACTCGAAATTTTGACGCGAAGTTCCATTAGATTAACGAAGAACCTCAAAAGAAGTCCTTCTTAGCATCTGATATAAATGACTTAGCGAAACCGTCAAAAACTCACTTTTCCAAACCCAATACGTGCAATGAAACAAAATAGAAAATATGTACTTCCATTGACATTTAAAATCTCGAATATATACTCAAAAAAGTCCCTTTTTATCACAAAAGATAAGTACGCTCTTGACATGAAAAGAGGTTTTAGGTTTTCGTCTTCCAGCAGGCAAAAGCTGCTTACCACTTACTTAAACGTTGCCTTTTGTGGAGGTGCATTACCTAAGAAAGACATTTGTGTCTTGATATCGACATTCTCCGACCATGATTTTCGTGGCCAATTTCAAAAATAATCACATGAATAAGAAAGTGGTTTCCTTCAATTTTATCCGATTATTTTAACATTTTATATTTTTTTTTTTTATTAATTAATTTTTATATTTTTATTTTTTTATTTTTTTTGTAAATATTTAAAATTTCTTTAATATTTAAAATTTATATTTTTATTTTGTTTTTGATTTTTTTTCTTATTTTAATTATTTTTTATTTTTTTATTTTTTTTATTTTATTTTTTAATTAAATAATTTAAATTTTTTTTTTTTATTAAATTTATTTTTTTTATTTTTTTTTATTTTTTTCATTAATTTTTATTTTTTAATTTTAAAAATTTTTAAATTATAAATTTTTTAATTTATTAATTATTTTTTAATTTTTAATATAATTTTATTTTTTTTTCTATTTTTATATATTTATTTTTATAAATTCTTTAATTATTTTATATTTTAAATTTTTTATTATTTTTTAATTTTATTTATTTTAATTTTATTTTAATTTTTTTTTTTTTTTTTTATTATTTTTTTAATTTTTATTTTTTAAAAATTTATTTTTTTTTTGATATATTATTATTTATTTTTTTTTTTTTTAAAAATTTTATATTTTTATCTTTTAAAATTTTTTATTTTTAAAAAATGATTTTTATTTTTTTGTTTTTTTTATTTATTTTTATCTTTCTTTAAATTATTATTTTTTTTTTTTTATTATGAATTTTTTTTTTCGTTTTTAATTATTTTTATAAAAAATTTAATTTAATTTTTAAATTCTTTTTTTTATTTTTTTTTTTTTTTTTTTGATTTTTGTCATAATTTCTTAATTTATTATTTTTTTTTTTTTTTTTTTCAAAAATTTTTAATTTTAACTTTTTAATTTTTTATTATTTTTTTTATTTTTTTTATAATTTAAATTTTTTTATTAATTTAAAAATTTTTTTTTTTATTTTTTTTATTAATTATTTTTTTTTTTTTTATTATTTTTCTATTTTAATTTTTTTATTTAAAAAACAAATTTATTGTTTATTAATTTTTTTTTTATATTTAAATTTTTATATTAATACTTATTTTTTATTTTATTTTTTTTATTTAATTATTTATAAATAAATTTTTAAATTTTTTTTTTTTTTATTATTAATTTTTAAATTTTTTTTTTTTTATTTTTTTTTTCTTTTAATTAATTAAATTTTAAAATTTATATTTTTTTTTTTGGTTCTAATTTTTTTTTTTTTAATTTTTTTATATTTTATTTATTTTTTATTTTTTTAATTTATTTAATTATTTTATTTTAAAAATTTTTTATTAAATTTTTAAATTTTTATTATTTTAATTAAAATTTTTAATTTTCTTATAAATTTTTAAATTTTTTATTTAATTTTTTTTTATTATTTTGGTAAAATCAAAATTAATTTTATTTTAAAACAAATCTAAATTTTTTATTTTTTTTTTTTTAAATTTTTTTTTAATTTTTAAATTTTTTTATTTTTTTATTTATTTTAATTATTTTTTTTTTTTTTTTTTTTTGTTTTTTTTTTTGTTTTATTTATTATTATATTAATTATTTTTATTCTTTTATTTATTGTTTTTTAATTATTTTTTATATTTTACCTTTTTTTTATATTTATAAAAATTTTTATAATAATTTTTTTACGATTTTTTTTTTTATTTTTTAAATAATAATTTTTTTCATTTTTTCAAATTTTTTCTATATTTTTTTTTTTTTTTTTTTTTTTAAATTATCTTTGTTTTTATTTTTTTTTTTTTTTAATTTATTTATTTTAATTAATTTTTTTTTATTTTTTATTTTTAATATTTAAATTTAATTTTATTAATTTATTTTTTTTAAATTATTTTTTTTAATTTTTTTTTTATTTTTTAATAAAATTAAATTCTTAATTTATTATTCTTTATTTTTTTTATTAATTTTATTAAATTTTTTTATTTTTCATTTATCCTTGCTTGTTTTCATTTTGAGATTTTGAAAGATGTTTCCTCCTTTACATTTTTGTTTTGTCTTTTTAAGGATAAAACAGCAAAAGGAAATGACAAAACGATGAAGAATAATTAATGTAAGGGATAAATTTTTCTCATACAGATAATCATAAGGAGTGGTAGTTGGAAAAATAAAGCAAGACATATAAAGCAGCATTAACACACAATGAAAGACTTCTAAAACAGGGAAGTGTGGCAAACGCAGCTGATGCCACACCCAATGGACAAAAACGCGTTCTGTACAGAGATGCGTGAATTAGACATTATGAATTCCAGCTACTGTGGGGCAGACAAGAAAACCAGAGGGACGACTGAGTAAATATCTGATTTACAAATGATGGAAGGAAGGAAAAGTGGAACTATAGTCATTGCGTCTTTGTAAGAGCAGAATAAACCCAATTGTCAACTGCAAGTGACACAACTAGATAGCAGCAACAATAGTCCAAGTTTAAAGGCAGCCTTTTGCTTGCCGAGGGTGGTGAACCTCCCTCTTCTTCTCTCTCTCTCTTCTCTCTCTCTCTCTCTCTCTCGCGCTCTCTCTCTTCTCTCGCTCTCTCTCTTCTCTTCTCTCCTCCTATCTTCTCTCCCCTCTCTCGCTCTCTCTCTCTCCTCCTTGCTTCTAATATATATATATATATATATTATTAATATATATATTATTATATAATATAGATATATATGGGCTTGAAAATTACACGTAGGTAGATGCAAGTGACTTCATTAAATGAACGAATACCACCAGACAATGATAAGCAGAAATCAAAGCGCTTTCGTCTTTGCTACGAAAGCGCGTGGATTTCTGCCTAACATTTTCTTTTTGTATTCGCTTATATATATATATATATATATATATATATATATATATATATATATACATATATATATATATATATGTAAGACAATAAGGGATATCCCGAACAGGCAAAAGAAGGAAGAACGTAAATAATGCAATAAATATAAAAATGAAAAAAACGCCTGATGAATATATTGATGGTATTTGCAAATGAATAGCAGGAAGTAACTCCTACCGCCTCGTATCCCTGTGCAATTGTTTATTTCTCTTTCTTTTTATGTTTTCCTGAAACGTCACCGGACCAATATCGCAATAACCACGTCCGAATCGGACTGAAAGAGCATTTGTTTTCTACACATTACTTTGGCCATGTTTTCCTATGGAGGCATCGCTTACCACGCCGTAGCAACAATAAAATATTATTTTGGAGCATGAATATTGAAAGTGATGCTCCATTTCATGTCAAAATACAAGAGTAAACAGACTGAAATTTCTCTCTAAAATCTCCAAATTTTTAGGATTAACATCTGACCCCCCCCTCCCCCGATTCAAAATAAGCAAAAGAGATTCTATACATGAGGAACTGGCAAGAATGAATAGCTAAGAGGAAGGTGGCATTATAATTTAATTAACGTTAATGATGGACTGACACAACAATATGCACTACATATCAGTTATGCTTCATAGATTCGAAGGGCAAATAGATTATAAAACTTATCTCTTGCTATGCAATTGTTGTGTGTGTGTTGTGTGAGAGAGAGAGAGAGAGAGAGAGAGAGAGCGAGAGAGAAGAGAGAGACCTGCACAAAAGAAGTATCTAGACCATCATCATTCGCACGCTTTCGGGATGTAACTAGGGGAAGAGAGAGAGCGAGAGAGAGAGAGAGACGAGAGAGAGAGAGAGAGAGAGAGAGAGAGAGCCACTAAACTTGCTCTAAGCTGTGAGCAAAGAGTATAATTATAAATATCTAGTTAAGTAGGGATACAAAATAAACTGACACTGAATTACAACTTAACAAAGGTGAAAAGAATTACGAAAATGGGACGTGAAAATGTGGCTGAAAGTTGTGTGTGGCTTCGCAACTTCACCGTTTGTTCTGGGACAGATAACAACTCATAATGGTAATTCCACTGAAAATTTTTGTCGGAATTTAAAAACAAACTGGGATCCTTTCATGTAAGACCAATCAGTATAATAGAGGACATTAATATCAAAATTACGCTTTACCATACTTGCGAGAGCTGAACCTAAGTGATTTCCATTGCCAAACCATCAAGTTATATAAAGAACTTTGCTTCAAAAATAAATATAAAGTACAGAAAACTCAAGTAGCTTCATAGAAACTGGCTTTAAAACTTTCCTAAGAATCATCCAAGAACGCTAACAAGTTTTTTTTTTAGCCTTGAAATAGTCGTGAAATATTGCTTAAAAAACAAAAAAGAAGCTCCCGGACATCCTTTTTTTTGTTTTTGTTTTTTAAGCAATATTTCACGACTATTTTCAAGGCTAAAAAAAAAAGTTATTTCAGTGTTCTGGATGATTCTTAGAGTTTTAAAGCCAGTTCCTATGAAGCTACTTGAGTTTTCTGTACTTTATATTTATTTTTGAAGGCAAGTTCTTTATATAACTTGATGGTTTTGGCAATGGAAATCACATTAGGTTCAGCTCTCACATGTATGGTCAATTGTAAGAACAATTCACATTGTACACACACACACACACAAAAACAGACACACACACACACACACACACACACACATATATATATTATATATAATATATATATATATATATATATTATATATATATATATATATATATATATGTGTGGTGTGTGGTGTGTGTGTGTGTGTACAATGTAAATTTAGTGAATCCAGTTTTTCTCCAGTTTTCCAGTAAATGAGCTGAATTAACCCGTCATATCTTTATTCAAGACCTCAGAAAAATGCATCAGCCAGTTATTATGTACCCTATTCATGTATCAAAATTACGCTTGACCATACTTGCGAGAGCTGAACCTAATGTGATTTCCATTGCCAAACCATCAAGTTATATAAAGAACTTTGCTTCAAAAATAAATATAAAGTACAGAAAACTCAAGTAGCTTCATAGAAACTGGCTTTAAAACTTTCCTAAGAATCATCCAGAACGCTAACAAGTTTTTTTTTAGCCTTGAAAATAGTCGTGAAATATTGCTTAAAAAAAAAAACAAAAAAGAAGCTCCCGGACATCCTTTTTTTTGTTTTTGTTTTTTAAGCAATATTTCACGACTATTTTCAAGGCTAAAAAAAAAAGTTATTTCACAGCTTTTAGCCGTTACTGGTAATCGGTTTTCATTTTGAGATGATGAACGGAGTTTCATCGACTGGAATACCCAAAGTTTTATATATTCACAGGATTTAAGTTCATCAACGACTAAATGATATCAATATACATAGGGCAGGTGGAAGAAATACTGGAGAATCAATGTTCTTCATAGCTACCATCGTTAATGTCACTAATTAGTTGTGATGTTCTGGTTCCTTTGCATGCAGTGAGAAAAAATTTTTACTTTTGGCTTAAAAAAATAGTAAAAAGTATTTTAAAGGATTTAGGATGAGATTCCTTCGTAAAGGCACTCGAAATTTTGACGCGAGTTCCATAGATTAACGAAGAACCTCAAAAGAAGTCCTTCTTAGCATCTGATATAAATGACTTAGCGAAACCGTCAAAAACTCACTTTTCCCAGTACGTGCAATGAAACAAAATAGAAAATATGTACTTCCATTGACATTTAAAATCTCAAATATATACTCAAAAAAGTCCCTTTTTATCACAAAAGATAAGTACGCTCTTGACATGAAAAGAGGTTTTAGGTTTCGTCTTCCAGCAGGCAAAAAGCTGCTTACCACTTACTTAAACGTTGCCTTTTGTGGAGGTGCATTACCTAAGAAGACATTGTGTCTTGATATCGACATTCTACCCGACCCATGATTTTTCGTGGTCCAATGTTTCAAAAATAATCACATGAATAAGAAAGTTGGTTTCCTTCAATTTTATCCGATTATCTTGAGATTTTGACAAGATGTTTTCCTCCGTTTAACGATTTTGGTTTGTCCTGTTTCAAGGATTAAAACAGCAAAAGAAATGACAAAACGATGAAGAATAATTAATGTAAGGGATAAATTTTCTCATACAGATAATCATAAGGAGTGGTAGTTGGAAAAAATAAAGCAAGACATATAAAGCAGCATTACACACAATGAAAGACTTCTAAAACAGGGAAGTGTGGCAACGCAGCTGATGCCACACCCAATGCGGACAGAACGCGTTCTGTACAGAGATGCGTGAATTAGACATTATGAATTCCAGCTACTGTGGGGCAGACAAGAACCAGAGGACGACTGAGTAATATCTGATTTACAAATGATGGAAGGAAGGAGTGGAACTATAGTCATTGCGTCTTTGTAAGAGCAGAATAAACCCAATTGTCAACTGCAAGTGACACAACTAGATAGCAGCAACAATAGTCAAGTTTAAAGGCAGCCTTTTGCTTGCCGAGGGGTGGTGAACTCTCTCTCTCTCTCTCTCTCTCTCTCTCTCTCTCTCTCTCTCTCTCTCTCTCTCTCTATATATATATATATATATATATATATATATAATATATATGCTTGAAAATTACAGTAGGTAGATGCAAGTGACTTCATTAAATGAACGAATACCACCGGACAATGTGATAAGCAGAAATCGAAGCGCTTTCGTCTTTGCTACGAAAGCGCGTGGATTTTCTGCCTCCAACATTTTCTTTTTGTATTCGCGTATATATATATATTATATATATATATATATATATATATATATATATATATATATATATATAAGGACAATAAGGGATATCCCGAACAGGCAAAAGAAGGAAGAACGTAAATAATGCAATAAATATAAAATGAAAAAAACGCCTGATGAATATATTGATGGTATTTTGCAAATGAATAGCAGGAAGTAACTCTAACCGCCTCGTATCCCTGTGCAATTGTTTATTTCTCTTTCTTTTTATGTTCCTGAAACGTCACCGAACCAATATTCGCAATAACCACGTCCGAATCGGACTGGAAAGAGCATTTGTTTTCTACACATTACTTTGGCCATGTTTTCCTGTGGAGGCATCGCTTACCACGCCGTAGCAACAATAAAATATTATTTTGGAGCATGAATATTGAAAGTGATGCTCCATTTCATGTCAAAATACAAGAGTAAACAGACTGAAATTTCTCTCTAAAATCTCCAAATTTTTAGGATTAACATCTGACCCCCCCTCCCCCGATTCAAAATAAGCAAAAGAGATTCTATACATGAGGAACATGGCAAGAATGAAATAGCTAAAGAGGAAGGTGGCATTATAATTTAATTAACGTTAATGATGGACTGACAACAACAATATGCACTACATATCAGTTATGCTTCATAGATTCGAAGGGCATAGATATAAAACTTATCTCTTGCTATGCAAGTGTGTGTGTGTGTGTGTGATGAGAGAGAGAGAGAGAGATGAGAGAGAGAGAGAGAGAGAGAGAGAGAGAGAGAGACCTGCACAAAAGAAGTATCGAGACCATAATGAAATTCTTCAAGCGAATGACATATTTGCGTTGCATAGGTCAGACTTCATTCGCACGCTTTCGGGATGTAACTAGGGGAAGAGAGAGAGAGAGAGAGAGAGAGAGAGAGAGAGAGAGAGAGAGAGAGAGAGAGAGAGAGAGAGAGAGCCTAAACTTGCTCTAAGCTGTGAGCAAAGAGTATAATTATAAATATCTAGTTAAGTAGGGATAAAAATAAACTGACACTGAATTACAACTTAACAAAAGGTGAAAAGAATTACGAAAATGGGACGTGAAAATGTGGCTGAAAGTTGTGTGTGGCTTCGCAACTTCACCGTTTGTTCTGGGACAGATAACAACTCATAATGGTAATTCCACTGAAAATTTTTGTCGGAATTTAAAAACAAACTGGGATCCTTTCATGTAAGACCAATCAGTATAATAGAGGACATTAATATCAAAATTACGCTTGACCATACTTGCGAGAGCTGAACCTAATGTGATTTCCATTGCCAAACCATCAAGTTATATAAAGAACTTTGCTTCAAAAATAAATATAAAGTACAGAAAACTCAAGTAGCTTCATAGAAACTGGCTTTAAAACTTTCCTAAGAATCATCCAGAACGCTAACAAGTTTTTTTTTAGCCTTGAAAATAGTCGTGAAATATTGCTTAAAAAACAAAAAAGAAGCTCCCGGACATCCTTTTTTTGTTTTTGTTTTTTAAGCAATATTTCACGACTATTTTCAAGGCTAAAAAAAAAAGTTATTCAGTGTTCTGGATGATTCTTAGAGTTTTAAAGCCAGTTCCTATGAAGCTACTTGAGTTTTCTGTACTTTATATTTATTTTTGAAGGCAAGTTCTTTTATATAACTTGATGGTTTGGCAATGGAAATCACATTAGGTTCAGCTCACATGTATGGTCAATTGTAAGAACAATTCACATTGTACACACACACACACACAAAAACAGACACACACACACATTAGGATTAGGGCTTGTGCCTTGTATGATAAGGCGCCCTATGAGGTAATGTTAGACTAGCGATAATCTTACGCTAAGTCGGTTGGTATTGCACTTCCATCTTCAATGGAGTGTCTGGGGTTTGTAGATCACTTACGAAGTCGGTATTATCTTGTTAGTTATTACGACGATGTGTTAACTCATGGTGAGGAGGTTCTTGTAGAAAACACGAAATATAAAAATATATGTATTCTTCTGAAGTTTTACATGCTGAAGATCAATATGATTGTACAAGTCTTCTAATAACGATAGCTTGATCGCTTCTGCCAATGATGATGGCTAATCCTATTCCTCCCCCCTACATGATAAGCTTAGGTAAAGAGGTACAGGTCTTCTAATGACGATAGCTAACTCTGTTCTGCCTGTTCTACATCTCTGTTACAAGTTATGAAGGAAGCAGATAGTAGCTCGAACATATGAACATACTATCAGATGACATAGTTTCATACGAACACACAATCAAAATGAAACACGCTAGAGATCACGTAGGCCGTTTGAATTATAGGTCGGGTAGGGTGTTTGTCTCAAGCAGGGAGCTTGGACTAAGGTTTATAAACAATTGAATGACTACAGGTGACGGCATGTTATCTTAGCCTACTTTATTGTATACGTCATCTTTAGCGTCTCTAGTCTGATCACATTCCTGCAAGCAATCTTTTATATATATATGGAAACTAACTTCCATAGTTTCTTTTTATTATGTAAAACAACTTACAATCAGCTCGGTCAGTCTACCCTAAAACCAACTACTGAATATTACTCAAACTTGGACTTGCATTTGACTTATAGGAGTGTGATACAGACACTATGAGAAATATATATATATATAGTAAATAAAAAAAAATTCATTGTGTACATGAATTGATTCAAGTAATAAAATATAAAACAATGACATTGGTAAATAATATTGATCACGTGATATATATGATACAGTTTTTTCACTATCTCATTAGATACAATGCTTACAGAAAATACTAATGTTACTCTGATAATTGCATAGATTCAAGATTAACATGATAAAACTCATATTTTAACTGATGAAAAATTTCATATATGAAGTTGATAAAAATTATTAATGTTTATGCTAACTGTTATATATCTTGATTCATTAATCAATATACTAACTCATATATACTGCAGATTTTGGTAAGATAAAAGGTAACAGATTGATTATAGGCTACCTGATTTGTTTTTTATACATATGTATAGGTTTCATATAATTATGATTAATATATGTCAACTTTAAATAGATTCCTATTGCGTACACGCAAAAATATATAGATTCTGTTATTATGACATTTAATTTAATAGATTCCTATTGCGACACGCAAAAATAATATTTAGATTCTGTTATTTATGATCATTTATATAATAGATTCCTATTGCGTACACGCAAAGATATATTTCGACTCTGTTATTTATGATCAATTTATTTATATACATGATACTTTATATATATAGGATACATGACCGAGGTTATACTACTTCACTTTTAACTAGCGTTCGAACAACTTTTCGTCCATTACACAGTTCCAGACAACCACCTATAGCCCAATGAAACGGCCTATTTCACACAGGGTTAAAACAGGGGAACATTTGCCTGGGCGGGTCCAACGTTCTATTTTTGCGCTCATACTTATTCTCTGCAATCCTAAGCTACACGATTACGTTCGCGATGAATAAAAAAACATCCCCAGCACGAGTCCTTCGCCAGCCAAAGTAGAGTTGAATATCCTTCGGGTCGTAATTTGTCGGAAGTATGTCCCTTTCGTAGTCGAATCCGACAGCACCGCCGGAGCATTCCGCATGAAAACGAGATTAACGACGAGATACGGTGTCGGTTGAAGAAGTCCATGATGGTGCTTATTCCTTTCACATTGTAGGCGGTCGTTACTCGACTGCCGTCGTCCGCAGCGACGAACGATTTTTTGAAGTTGTTTGATGTGAAAACTCTCGTACTGCAGGATTACTGTAACCAGGTTCCATTAATCAGCCTGCAAGAAGTGAATTTATACTTGTCACAAGGGCAAAGTAAATTCAGACGATTCCGGATCAGACGGGGAGGGAGGGCCTAGAGAGCTATTTAGACCAGACTTAGCCCACATGAATTCGCTGATTATTTTGGAATTCAAAAAAAGAGTCCCTCCGCTGTACAAAAACTTTTTTATCCATGGCGATTAACAATGGAGTGAACCTATCCAGGTCTATGAGGACTGTAAAAATATCCATAATAATAAAAAAATAAATAGATATCATTACGAATCTCAAAGAAAATTCGATATTACTGGTAGTAAGTTACTAGACAAGAAGTGGAAAACGGAGCTATTTGTAAGACTGCCAGGCAACATAAGAGTCAAAGAGATTATTAATCATGATTCGTATTTCTTTATGCTAACTGAAATTAAGTTTGTGATAAAATCTGATCCTATGTGCCCTAACAAAAGTTTCATATTCAATTTTCTGCGCGCATCCTCTGAGGTGTTAAGTTTTAAAAACTTTATTAATAGGTAGGAGATGCAACGAAAAAAAACCCACTATGTAAACTAATTTCTATATAAACTTTGGGTTTTTCAAGAAATGCGACATTTTCCCATGACTGGATACTTCTAAATGTCTGAGGTTCAGAAAAAAAATTAATTCATTTTGATGTTATAGAAATTCTATTTCCTTATTTTGTTTATTAATTTTAAAATGATTTCAAGTTGCATTGCGCATACCGATAGACACTTGTACCTAACGTCTGCCTTGCCCATGAGAAGTTCGGGCTAAGCATTCCTTTCTCCAGTCAATCTGCTTTGCAAGCAGAGACGACACACAGATGAAGCCTGTGGTAAGCAGATTATTGAGTTTAAAAGGAACAAAGCTTATACGGCAATGCGACGTCGTCACTGGCAGGAGATTGCTCTCAGCCAGCCCTAAGAGTTACGTTACTTGCTGTAATAAATACGACTTTAGGATAAATTTTTTTGCTTTTTAATACTCGACCCACATGAGAAGAATGTTCTGAAAAAAAAAACAGTATCAAAATTGAACAATATTTTAGTTTTCATGTTGGAAAAAACTGCATGATTATGTTAAATTAAATATTCCTTATTGAAACTAATGAAAAAGGTTTCCATACAAATTCTATATATATTATTAGCCTGTATAAGATTCATATAGGATATTCCATAGATAACATTTTCACTTCTAGAACTTCCTGACTTTAAAGTCTCTTTTATTTTATTTTATTTATTATTTATTTATTATTATTATTATTTTTTTTTTCATTGACTACGAATATAAATCACCGGGACAGACAATATGTCAGTAGGTTTTGATATGTGTTTGAACTTTTAGCTTATTTGTCATTACTAAAAGCGTTAAGTTAGAGTTCAAATCTTTACGCATATATATATTTGGATATTTAATTAACCTATGGTACGTTTTGCTTATTGATTTTATCGTGATTCCTTTTTTATTATAAATTGTAACCCTTCCGACTTCTTACGGAGGATGATTGTATTATATTGACTCCACCCTTGTTATCCATATTTATTTTTATTTTTTAATATTTTATTTATTTATAAGATTTTTTTATATATTTGATAAATTAATGGTTTGGCTTGAATATGTGGAAAAAAGTCTTGTTCTAGCGGTCGTTTAACCGTATATTAAGGCTTACTTGGCTGGCATCAATTCTATAGATACAAGATATAAATGATAAAGGTATTTAAACCGCGAGAACCGCTATAATCCAGTTCGGATCCAATATCACGAGTTGTAACTCGTAAGACATTGACACTTCCTATTTAATTATCAGTTATTCTAACCAAACCGAGTGACTCTGGGTGATAAAATATATTATTGGTTTCATTAATGGAAAGGAATTCACACCACGTGTTATGGAGATTATTATTGATTTACACCACCCGAGTCAGATTATCATGTGTTGAATTCCATGTTTACTGATTTAGCACTCATAAATATTCCTAATGCACTCAATTGCGGTGTTTGTTTTTTAGTGCTATTACTTCTATATAACGTGTCAAGGAACTATTAACACTAAGAAGTGTTTTTATTCCCTCTGTCAGACTCGTAACTCGTTGATAATTTAAGTATATTCTTTCAAGGATTGATTTGGCACAGGATAGGCCACCCTAAACTGACAGGTGTCTTAGTGTATCCCTTGTTTCATGACACGGGTTACAATTAGTTATGTGCTTTTTTATATCTGTAAGCATTGTAGGCCAGTAAAAACAGTGATTTAGCTTTCTGTGACATAGTAGGGAACCCTGGATGACGGAATGCAACCAGTTTATGACGATTGGTATGAGATTATTATTACTACCTGGTCGTTAGTCATCTGCTGTGTTCTTCGGGTTTTCCTCGTCACGGTCCTACATATAATATTACATTTGATTACATTATTCTGATACACATACTTTAAATATATTTTTGCTTTAGGGTTTCTGCTCGAAGTGTTTATTGGTTTGCTTAGCCGCTGACCCTGTTTCCGTTCGAAGTGTTTATTGGTTTTGCTTAGCTGCTGACCTTGTTTCCGTTCGAAGTGTTTATTGTTTGGTGTTTATTGTTTTGCTTATCACTGTTGACACTTGCTTTGTTCAGTTTGTAACAGTTCTGCGCTCCAACCCAGATATTCAATGGTCGCGATCTCTTGGGTTAAGGAATTTTCTTGTTTAGATACGGTTTTAACAATAGGCACGGATGTTTCTATATCTTTTAGTCTAATTAATGGTTCTTTGCTGTATGGTGCAGGATTGCGGGATAATGCGTCAGCTATGATATTTGCTTTCCCAGGTAGATATCTTATCTTGGCTCCAAAGACCTGAATGATCATTTGTCACCGAGTTCCTTTTGGACTGTGATTAAAGCCTTTGAAAAACTCGAAAAGGATCATGTTCAGTAAAGGACTCATGTTCAGTAAGGACTTTATGAGGATAGCCATAGATTATGAACTTAAAATGTACTAGTGAGTAAAGATACCTAGCCCTTCCTTGCTTATTACTGCATATTTACTTTCAGAGGGCTTTAGTTTACGTGAATAAAAAGCTATAGGAAAGAACTGTTTATCATATTGCTGAAGTAGTATCCCTCTTACCCTTGGTCTGAGGCGTCTGTTGCAATAAAAAAAAAAAAAAAAAAAAAAAAAATTCCTTATTTAAATCAGGGATTTTTTAAGTTAGGTAAGCTGCATTATTCCGCTTTTAAGATATCGAACGCCTGTTGATGCTTTTAGACCATAATCAATCTACGCTCTTCTTCGTAAGATCTGTTAAAGGAGCTGTCTGATTGAAGAGTTACATATTTGCATACGATTGTAATACCCACTACAGCGCAAAAGTGCTGTATCCCCTCCCCTTTTACGTTAATAAGTACCGGAAAGTATGAATAGCCGGCACCTACCATGGACTACTTTAAGACATTGACTAGACACATAAAACCTAGATAAAAACATGTTCGGTTTTTTTAAAACTCACATTTAGATATTTTACTCTGAGATTATTTGTCTTTGTCTCTGTAGCACTAGCTCTAGTTTATGTGAATGTACTTCTAAGGTATTAGAAAAGATTATAAGACCAACCAATAGGCATGTAGGGTATCCCCTAAAAGTCTCCAAACACTATATTGTAATTGGGGCGCAACGTAAGCCGGAGGCATACGTAAAAATTGATAAGTCCCCTGAGTGTGCTGAAAACGGTGTATGAGGTACAATCACTTAGGTAATGGTATCTGGTAAAAGCATTTAAGTAAGTCCAAGCTGGTGAAAAATTTATTCTAACCTAACAGAGATAAGATGTCGTCGGTACATGGCACTGGAAACTATCGGGAGCGTTTCCTTCGTTTAAGCGGACAGAAAAGAAATCTTAACGCAGAGAACGGCCAAAGTCCGATCTTTTTATGGCATGACTTTTGAGGGAATAAAAAATTATATGGGCTTATTTGATTCCTTTTAAATGGAACTCCTAGTTACTAACATTTTCAACTTCGTCATTTATCTCTATTTTGAAATTTCATTGAGAGTCTATGCGAAGGTACGTATATAGCTTTATGTTTGTCCTTAGACCGTATTTTGTTTTCAATGACCATCCCGTGTTTTTCTTTTTCTCCCGGAGAGATCACTCGCTAGTGGAGAAACTTCCTGGTATTCAGGTAGAAGATAAAAAAAAATTCTGCTGAATCACCTCTGCTTGATTGACTTTACGGATATTACTTTAGATAGATCAGAGAGATTCATCCACGACTGGTTGGGCGTGATTAAAATTAGCAACAATAAAAAATGCGATATTTATAACTTCCATATCCACGATATGTATACGTTTGTTGTGGATCACTAGATTAACTTGTTGCTGTGTCAACCGTGTCTAGGGCTTTGGAAACTGGAGAAAACTGGATTCACATAAATTTACATTGTACACACACACACACACACACACACCACACATATATATATATATATAGTATATATATATATATATATGTGTGTGTGTATGTGTGTGTGTGTGTGTGTGTGTGTACAATGTAATTTATGTGAATCCAGTTTCTCCAGTTTCCAGTAAATGAGCTGAATTAACCCCGTCATATCTTTATTCAAGACCTCAGAAAATGCATCAGCCAGTTATTATGTACCCTATTCATGTATCAAAATTACGCTTGACCATACTTGCGAGAGCTGAACCTAATGTGATTTCCATTGCCAAACCATCAAGTTATATGAAGAACTTTGCTTCAAAAATAAATATAAAGTACAGAAAACTCAAGTAGCTTCATAGGAACTGGCTTTAAAACTCTAAGAATCATCCAGAACACTGAATAAACTTTTTTTTTTAGCCTTGAAAATAGTCGTGAAATATTGCTTAAAAAAAAACAAAAAACAAAAAACAAAAAGGATGTCCGGGAGCTTCTTTTTGTTTTTTAAGCAAATATTTCACGACTATTTTCAAGGGCTAAAAAAAAAAGTTATTTTCACAGCTTTTAGCCGTTACTGTAATCGGTTTTCATTTTGAGATGATGAGGAGTTTCATCGACTGAATACCCAAAGTTGTTTTAATTAGTATTCACAGGATTTAAGTTCATCAACGACTAAATGTAGTCAATATACATAGGGCAGGTTGAAGAAATACTGGAGATCAATGTCTTCATAGCTACCATCGTTCTGTACTTTATATTTATTTTTGAAGCAAAGTGCTTTATAACTTGATGGTTTGGCAACTGGAAATCACATTTAGGTTCAGCTCTCGCAAGTATGGTCAAGCGTAATTTTGATACATGAATAGGGTACATAATAACTGGCTGATGCATTTTTCTGAGGTCTTGAATAAAGATATGACGGGGTTAATTCAGCTCATTTACTGGAAACTGGAGAAAACTGGATTCTCATAAATTTACATTGTACACACACACACACACACACACACACACACACATATATATATATATATATATATATATATATATATATATATATATATATATATATATATATATATGTGTGTGTGTGTGTGTGTGTGTGTGTGTGTGTGTACAATGTAAATTTATGTGAATCCAGTTTTCTCCAGTTTCCAGTAAATGAGCTGAATTAACCCCGTCATATCTTTATTCAAGACCCTCAGAAAAATGCATCAGCCAGTTATTATGTGACCCTATTCATGTATCAAAATTACGCTTGACCATACTTGCGAGAGCTGAACCTAATGTGATTTCCATTGCCAAAACCATCAAGTATAAAGAACTTTGCTTCAAAAATAAATATAAAGTACAGAAAACTCAAGTAGCTTCATAGAAAACTGGCTTTAAAACTTTCCTAAGAATCATCCAGAACGCTAACAATTTTTTGTTTTTTTTTAGCCTGAAAATAGTCGTGAAATATTGCTTAAAAACAAAAAAGAAGCTCCCGGACATCCTTTTTTTGTTTTGTTTTTTAAGCAATATTTCACGACTATTTTCAAGGCTAAAAAAAAAGTTATTTTTCACAGCTTTTAGCCGTTACTGGTAATCGGTTTTCATTTTGAGATGATGAGGAGTTTCATCGACTGAATACCCAAAGTTTTATATTATTCACAGGATTTAAGTTCATCAACGACTAAATGTAGTCAATATACATAGGGCAGGTGGAAGAAATACTGGAGAATCAATGTCTTCATAGCTACCATCGTTAATGTCACTAATTAGTTGTGATGTTCTGGTTCCTTTGCATGCAGTGAGAAAAATTTTACTTTTGGCTTAAAAAAATAGTAAAAAGTATTTTAAAGGATTTAGGATGAGATTCCTTCGTAAAGGCACTCGAAATTTTGACGCGAGTTCCATAGATTAACGAAGAACCTCAAAAGAACGTCCTCTTAGCATCTGATATAAATGACTTAGCGAAACCGTCAAAAACTCACTTTTCCCAGTACGTGCAATGAAACAAAATAGAAAATATGTACTTCCATTGACATTTAAAAATCTCAAATATATACTCAAAAAAGTCCCTTTTTATCACAAAAGATAAGTACGCTCTTGACATGAAAAGAGGTTTTAGGTTTCGTCTTCCAGCAGGCAAAAAGCTGCTTACCACTTACTTAAAACGTTGCCTTTTGTGGAGGTGCATTACCTAAGAAGACATTGTGTCTTGATATCGACATTCTCCCGACCATGATTTTCGTGGCCAATTTCAAAAATAATCACATGAATAAGAAAGTTAAAGTTGGTTTCCTTCAATTTTATCCGATTATCTTGAGATTTTGAAAGATTGTTTTCCTCCTTTACATTTTTGTTTGTCTTTTAAGGATAAAACAGCAAAAGAAATGACAAAACGATGAAGAATAATTAATGTAAGGGATAAATTTTCTCATACAGATAATCATAAGGAGTGGTAGTTGGAAAAAATAAAGCAAGACATATAAAGCAGCATTACACACAATGAAAGACTTCTAAAACAGGGAAGTGTGGCAACGAAGCTGATGCCACACCCAATGCGGACAGAACGCGTTCTGTACAGAGATGCGTGAATTAGACATTATGAATTCCAGCTACTGTGGGGCAGACAAGAACCAGGACGACTGAGTAATATCTGATTTACAAATGATGGAAGGAAGGAGTGGAACTATAGTCATTGCGTCTTTGTAAGAGCAGAATAAACACAATTGTCAACTGCAAGTGACACAACTAGATAGCAGCAACAATAGTCAAGTTAAAGGCAGCCTTTTGCTTGCCGAGGGGGTGGTGAACCTCTCTCTCTCTCTCTCTCATCTTCTCTCTCTCTCTCTCTCTATATATATATATAGATATATATATATATATATATATATATATATATATATATGCTTGAAAAATTACAGTAGGTAGATGCAAGTGACTTCATTAAATGAACGAATAC
>NC_061105.1:39207780-39227780 GCF_015104395.2 Macrobrachium nipponense
AGTGCCATGTACCGACGACATCTATCTCGTTAGGTTAGAATAAATTTTTTCACCAGCTTGGACTTACTTAAATGCTTTTACCAGATACCATTACCTAAGTGATTGTACCTCATACACCGTTTTCAGCACACTCAGGGGACATTATCAATTTTTACGTATGCCTCCGGCTTACGTTGCGCCCCAATTACAATATAGTGTTTGGAGACTTTTAGGGGATACCCTACATGCCTATTGGTTGGTCTTATAATCTTTTCTAATACCTTAGAAGTACATTCACATAAACTAGAGCTAGTGCTACAGAGACAAAGACAAATAATCTCTAGACAGTAAAATATCTAAAATGTGAGTTTTAAAAAACCGAACATGTTTATCTAGGTTTTATGTGTCTAGTCAAGGTCTTAAAGTAGTCCATGGTAAGGTGCCGGCTATTCATAACTTTCCCGGTACTTATTAACGTAAAAGGGGGATACAGCACTTTTGCGCTGTAGTGGGTATTACAATCGTATGCAAATATGTAACTCTTCAATCATGACAGCTCCTTTAACAGATCTTAAGAAGAAGAGCGGTAGATTGATTATGGTCTAAAAAGCATCAACAGGCGTTCGATATCTTAAAAGCGGAATAATGCAGCTTACCTAACTTAAAAATCCCTGATTTAAATAAGGAATTTTTTTTTTTTTTTTTTTTTTTATTGCAACAGACGCCTCAGACCAAGGGGTAGAGGGATACTACTTCAGCAATATGATAAAAACAGTTCTTTCCTATAGCTTTTTATTCACGTAAACTAAAGCCCTCTGAAAGTAAATATGCAGTAAGAAGCAAGGAAGGGCTAGGTATCTTTAACTCACTAGTACATTTTAAGTTCATAATCTATGGCTATCCTCATAAAGTCCTTACTGAACATGAGTCCTTTACCGAGTTTTTCAAAGGCTTTAATCACAGTCCAAAAGGAACTCGGTGACAAATGATCATTTCAGGTCTTTGGAGCCAAGATAAGATACTACCTGGGAAAGCAAATATCATAGCTGACGCATTATCCCGCAATCCTGCACCATACAGCAAAGAACCATTAATTAGACTAAAAGATATAGAAACATCCGTGCCTATTGTTAAAAACCGTATCTAAACAAGAAAACATTCCTTAACCCAAGAGATCGCGACCATTGAATATCTGGGTTGGAGCGCAGAACTGTTACAAACTGAACAAAGCAAGTGTCAACAGTGATAAGCAAAACAATAAACACCAAAACAATAAACACTTCGAACGGAAAACAAGGTCAGCAGCTAAGCAAAACCAATAAACACTTCGAACGGAAACAGGGTCAGCGGCTAAGCAGCAAACCAATAAACACTTCGAGCAGAAACCCTAAAGCAAAATATATTTAAAGTATGTGTATCAGAATACTGTAATCAAATGTAATATTATATGTAGGACCGTGACGAGGAAAACCCGAAGAACACAGCAGATGACTAACGACCAGGTAGTAATAATAATCTCTTTCATACCAATCGTCATAAACTGTTGCATTCCGTCATCCAGGGTTCCCTACTATGTCACAGAAAGCTAAATCACTGTTTTACTGGCCTACAATGCTTACAGAGATATAAAAAAGCACATAACTAATTGTAACCCGTGTCATGAAAACAAGGGATACCACTAAGAGCACCTGTCAGTTTAGGGGCCTATCCTGTGCCAAATCAATCCTTGAAAGAATATACTTAGAATTATCAACAGAGTTACGAGTCTGCACAGGGAAATAAACACTTCTTAGTGTTAATAGTTCCTTGACACGTTATATAGAAGTAATAGCACTAAAAAAATAAAAAACAAACACCGCAATTGAGTGCATTAGGAATATTTATGAGTGCTAAATCAGTAAAACATGGAATTCAACACATGATAATCTGACTCGGGTGGTGTAAATCAATAATAATCTCCATAACACGTGGTGTGAATTCCTTTCCATTAAGAAAACCAATAATATATTTTATCACCCAGAGTCAATCGGTTTGGTTTGGTAGAATAACTGATAATTAAATAGGAAGTGTCAATGTCTTACGAGTTACAAACTCGTGATATTGGATCCGAACTGGATTATAGCGGTTCTCGCGGTTTTAAATACCTTTATCTTTATATCTTGTATCTATAGAATTGATGCCGCAAGTAGCCTTATACGGTACGCCGCTAGAACACTTTTCCACTATTCAAGCCAAACCATTAATTTATCAAATATATATAAAAAAATATATAAATAAATAAATATAAAAAATAAAAAAAATAAATATGGAGTACAAGTGGAGTCAATATAATACACTCCGTAAGAAGTCGGAAGGGTTACAATTTATAATAAAAAAGGAATCACGATAAAATCAATAAGCAAAACGTAACCATAGGTTTAATTAATATCCAAATATATATATGCGTAAAGATTTGAACTCTAACTTAACGCTTTAGTAATGACAAATAAGCTAAAAGTTCAAACACATATCAAAACCTACTGACATATTGTCTGTCCCGGTGATTTATATTCGTAGTCATGAAAAAAAAAAAATATATAATAATAATAAATAAATAAATAAATAAAATAAAATAAAAGAGACTTTAAAGTCAGGAAGTCTAGAAGTGAAAATGTTTATCTATGGAATAATCCTATATGAATCTTATACAGGGCTAATAATATATATAGAATTTGTATGGAAACCTTTTTCATTAGTTTCAATAAGGAATATTTAATTTAACATAATCATGCAGTTTTCCAACATGAAACTAATATCTTGTTCAATTTTGATACTGTTTTTTTTTTCAGACATTCTTCTCATGTGGGTCGAGTATTAAAAAAGCAAACAATTTATCCTAAAGTCGTATTTATTACAGCAAGTAACGTAACTCTTAGCTTGCTGAGAGCAATTCTCCTGCCAAGTGGACGACGTCATCATTGCCGTATCAGCATTTGTTTCCTTTTAAAACTCAATAATCTGCTTACACAGGCTTCATCTGTGTGTCGTCTCTGCTTGCAAAGCAGATTGACTGGAGAAGGGAATGCTTTAGCCCGAAACTTCTCATGGGCAAGGAAGACGTTAGGTACAAGTGTCTATCGGTATGCGCAATGCAACTTGATCATCATTAAATTAATAAACAAAATAAGGAAATAGAATTTCTATAACATCAAAATGAATTAATTTTTTTTCTGAACCTCAGACATTTAGAAGTATCCAGTCATGGGAAAATGTCGCATTTTCTTGAAAAACCCCAAAGTTTATATAGAAATTAGTTACATAGTGGGTTTTTTTTCGTTGCATCTCCTACCTATTAATAAAGTTTTTTAAAAATTAACCTCAGAGGATGCGCGCGAGAAAATTGAATATAAACTTTTGTTAGGGCACATAGGATCAGATTTTATCACAACTTAATTTCAGTTAGCATAAAGAAATACAGAATCATGATTAATAATCTCCCTTTGACTCTTATGTTGCCTGGCAGTCTTACAAAAATAGCTCCGTTTTCCACTCGTGTCTAGTAACTTACAATACCAGTAATATCGAATTTTCTTTGAGATTCGTAATGATATCTATTTATTTTTTTTATAATTATGGATATTTTTACAGTCATCATAGACCTGGATAGGTTCACTCATTGTTAATGCCATGGATAAAAAAGTTTGTACAGCGGACTCTTTTGAATTCCAAAATATCAGCGAATTCATGTGGGTTAAGTCTGGTCTAAATAGCTCTCTTCCCTCCCCTGTATTTGGATGTCGTCTGAATTTACTTTGCCCTTGTGACAAGTATAATTTCACTTGCAGCTGATTAATGGAACCTGGTTGACTGGTAATCCTGCAGGTACGAGAGTATTTCTACATCGCAACTTCAAAAAATCGTTCGTCGCTGCGGACGACGGCAGTCGAGTAACGACCGCCTACAATGTGAAAGGAATCGCCACCTCATGGACTTCTTCAACCGACACGTATCTCGTCGTTAATCTCGTTTTCATGCGGAATGCTCCGGCGGCTGTCGGAATCGACTACGAAAGGGACATACTTCCGACAAATTACGACCCGAAGGATATTCAACTCTACTTTGCTGGCGAAGGACTCGTGCTGGGGATGTTTTTTTATTCATCGCGAACGTAATCGTGTAGCTTAGGATGCAGGGAATAAGTATGAGCGCAAATAGAACGTTGGACCCGCCCAGGCAAATGTTCCCCTTGTTTTAACCCTGTGAAATAGGCCGTTTCATTGGGCTATAGGTGGTTGTCTGGAACTGTGTAATGGACGAAAAGTTGTTCGAACGCTAGTTAAAAGTGAAGTAGTATAACCTCGGTCATGTATCCTATATATATAAAGTATCATGTATATATAAATGATCATAAATAACAGAGTCGAAATATATCTTTGCGTGTACGCAATAGGAATCTATTATATAAATGATCATAAATAACAGAATCTAAATATATTTTTTTGCGTGTACGCAATAGGAATCTATTTAAAGTGCACATATATTAATCATAATTATATGAAACCATATACATATGTATAAACAAATCAGGTAGCCTATAAATCAATCTGTTACCTTTTATCTTACCAAAATCTTGCAGTTATATATGCATTAGTATATTGATTAATGAATCAGATATATAACCAGTTAGCATAAACATTAATAATTTTTATCAATTTATATATGATGATTTTTTCATCAGTAAAATATGATTTTTATCATGTTAATCTTCATTCTATGCAATTATCAGAGTACATTAGTATTTTCTGTAGCATATGTATTCTTAATGAGATGAAGTGAAAACTGTATCATTATATATCACGTGATCACTATTATTTACCAATGTCATTGTTTTATATTTTATTACTTGAATCAATTCATGTACACAATGAATTTTTATTTACTTATATATATATATATTCTCATAGTGTCTGTATCACACTCCTATAAGTCAAATGCAAGTCAAGTTTGAGTAATATTCAGTAGTTGGTTTGGTAGCTGACCGAGCTGATGTAAGTGTTTACATAATAAAAATATGGAATGTTAGTCCATATATATAAAAGATTGCTTGCAGGAATGTGATCAGACTAGAGACGCTAAAGATGACGTATACAATAAAAGTAGGCTAAGATAACATGCCGTCACCTGTAGTCATTCAATTGTTTATAAACATTATCCCAAGCTCCCTGCTTGAGGACAACTACCCCGACCTATAATTCAAACGGCCTACGTGATCTCTAGCGTGTCTCATTTTGATTGTGTGTTCGTATGAAACTATGTCATCTGATAGTATGTTCATATGTTCGAGCTACTATCTGCTTCCTTCATAACTTGTAACAGAGATGTAGAACAGGCAGAACAGAGTTAGCTATCGTCATTAGAAGACCTGTACCTCTTTACCTAAGCTTTATCATGTAGAGGAATAGGATTAGCCATCATCATTGGCAGAAGCGATCAAGCTATCGTTATTAGAAGACTTGTACAATCATATCTGATCTTCAGCATGTAAAACTTCAGAAGAATACATATATTTTTATATTTCGTGTTTTCTACAAGAACCCTCCTCACCATGAGTTTAACACATCGTCTGTAATAACTAACAAGATAATACCGACTTCGTAAGTGATCTACAAACCCCCAGACACTCCATTGAAGATGGAAGTGCAATACCAACCGACTTAGCGTAAGATTATCGCTAGTCTAACATTACCTCATAGGGCGCCTTATCATACAAGGCACAAGCCCTAATATGTGTGTGTGTGTCTGTTTTTGTGTGTGTGTGTGTGTACAATCGTGAATTGTTCTTACAATTGACCATACATGTGAGAGCTGAACCTAATGTGATTTCCATTGCCAAACCATCAAGTTATATAAAGAACTTGCCTTCAAAAATAAATATAAAGTACAGAAAACTCAAGTAGCTTCATAGGAACTGGCTTTAAAACTCTAAGAATCATCCAGAACACTGAATAACTTTTTTTTTTATTTTTTTTTTAGCCTTGAAAATAGTCGTGAAATATTGCTTAAAAAACAAAAAACAAAAAAAGGAGGTGTCCGGGAGCTTCTTTTTTTGTTTTTTTACGCATATTTCACGACTATTTTCAAGGCTAAAAAAAAAACTTGTTAGCGTTCTGGATGATTCTTAGGAAAGTTTTTAAAGCCAGTTCTATGAAGCTACTTGAGTTTTCTGTACTTTATATTTATTTTTGAAGCAAAGTTCTTTATATAACTTGATGGTTTGGCAATGGAAATCACATTAGGTTCAGCTCTCGCAAGTATGGTAAAGCGTAATTTTGATATTAATGTCCTCTATTATACTGATTGGTCTTACATGAAAGGATCCCAGTTTGTTTTTAAATTCCGACAAAAATTTTCAGTGGAATTACCATTATGAGTTGTTATCTGTCCCAGAACAAACGGTGAAGTTGCGAAGCACACACAACTTTCAGCTACATTTTCACGTCCCATTTTCGTAATTCTTTTCACCTTTTGTTAAGTTGTAATTCAGTGTCAGTTTATTTTATTTTATTCCCTACTTAACTAGATATTTATAATTATACTCTTTGCTCACAGCTTAGAGCAAGTTTAGGCTCTCTCTCTCTCTCTCTCTCTCTCTCGCTCCTCCTCTCTCCTCCTCTCTCTCTCTATTCTCTCTCTTCCCCTAGTTACATCCCGAAAGCGTGCGAATGAAGTCTGACCTATGCAACGCAAATATGTCATTCGCTTGAAGAATTTCATTATGGTCTCGATACTTCTTTTGTGCAGGTCTCTCTTTCTCTCTCTCTCTCTCTCTCTCTCTCTCTCTCTCTCTCTCACACACACACACACACTTGCCATAGCAAGAGATAAGTTTTATATCTATGCCCTTCGAATATGAGCATAACTGATATGTAGTGCATATTGTTGTTGTCAGTCCATCATTAACGTTAATTAAATTATAAGCCACCTTCCTCTTTAGCTATTTCATTCTTGCCATGTTACCTCATGTATAGAATCTCTTTTGCTTATTTTGAATCGGGGGAGGGGGGGGGGGGGGGGGGGGTCAGATGTTAATCCTAAAAATTTGGAGATTTTAGAGAGAACTTTCAGTCTGTTTACTCTTGTATTTTGACATGAAATGGAGCATCACTTTTCAATATTCATGCTCCAAAATAATATTTTATTGTTGCTACGGCGTGGTAAGCGATGCCTCCACAGGAAAACATGGGCCAAAGTAATGTGTAGAAAACAAATGGCTCTTTCCAGTCCGATTCGGACGTGGTTATTGCGAATATTGGTTCGGTGGGACGTTTCAGGAACATAAAAAGAAAGAGAAATAAACAATTGCACAGGGATACGAGGCGGTAGGAGTTACTTCCTGCTATTCATTTGCAAATACCATCAATATATTCATCAGGCGTTTTTTCATTTTTTATATTTATTGCATTATTTACGTTCTTCCTTCTTTTGCCTGTTCGGGATATCCCTTATTGTCTTATATATATATATATATATATATATATATATATATATATATATATATATATATATAATATATATATATAAGCGAATACAAAAAGAAAATGTTAGGCAGAAATCCAGCGCTTTCGTAGCAAAGACGAAAGCGCTTCGATTTATGCTTATCATTGTCCGGTGGTATTCGTTCATTTAATGAAGTCACTTGCATCTACCTACTGTAATTTTTTCAGGGCATATATATTATATATATATATATATATATATATATATATATATATATATATATATATATAGAGAGAGAGAGAGAGAGAGAGAGAGAGAGAGAGAGAGAGAGCAGAGAGAGAGAGAGGTTCACCACCCCTCGGCAAGCAAAAGGCTGCCTTTAAATTTTGACTTAAATATTGTTGCTGCTATCTAGTTGTGTCACTTGCAGTTGACAATTGGGTTTGTTCTGCTCTTACAAAGACGCAATGACTATAGTTCCACTCCTTCCTTCCATCATTTGCAAATCAGATATTACTCAGTCGTCCTCTGGTTCTTGTCTGCCCCACAGTAGCTGGAATTCATAATGTCTAATCCACACATCTCTGTACAGAACGCGTTCTGTCCGCATTGGGTGTGGCATCAGCTTCGTTGCCACACTTCCCGGTTTTAGAAGTCTTTCATTGTGTGTAATGCTGCTTTATATGTCTTGCTTTATTTTTTCCAACTACCACTCCTTATGATTATCTGTATGAGAAAATTTATCCCTTACATTAATTATTCTTCATCGTTTTGTCATTTCTTTTGCTGTTTTATCCTTAAAAAGACAAACAAAAATGTAAAGGAGGAAAACATCTTTCAAAATCTCAAGATAATCGGATAAAATTGAAGGAAACCAACTTTCTTATTCATGTGATTATTTTTGAAATTGGCCACGAAAATCATGGTCGGGAGAATGTCGATATCAAGACACAATGTCTTCTTAGGTAATGCACCTCCACAAAAGGCAACGTTTAAGTAAGTGGTAAGCAGCTTTTTGCCTGCTGGAAGACGAAACCTAAAACCTCTTTTCATGTCAAGAGCGTACTTATCTTTTGTGATAAAAAGGGACTTTTTGAGTATATATTTGAGATTTTAAATGTCAATGGAAGTACATATTTTCTATTTGTTTCATTGCACGTACTGGGAAAAGTGAGTTTTTGACGGTTTCGCTAAATCATTTATATCAGATGTTAAGAAGGACTTCTTTTGAGGTTCTTCGTTAATCTATGGAACTCGCGTCCAAATTTCGAGTGCCTTTACGAAGGAATCTCATCCTAAATCCTTTAAAATACTTTTAACTATTTTTTAAGCCAAAAGTAAAACTTTTTCTCACTGCATGCAAAGGACCAGAAACATCACAACTAATTAGTGACATTAACGATGGTAGCTATGAAGACATTGATTCTCCAGTATTTCTTCCACCTGCCCTATGTATATTGACTACATTTAGTCGTTGATGAACTTAAATCCTGTGAATAATATAAAACTTTGGGTATTCAGTCGATGAAACTCCTCATCATCTCAAAATGAAAACCGATTACCAGTAACGGCTAAAAGCTGTGAAAATAACTTTTTTTTTTAGCCTTGAAAATAGTCGTGAAATATTGCTTAAAAAACAAAAACAAAAAAAGGATGTCCGGGAGCTTCTTTTTTTTGTTTTTTAAGCAATATTTCACGACTATTTTCAAGGCTAAAAAAAAAAACTTGTTAGCGTTCTGGATGATTCTTAGGAAGTTTTAAAGCCAGTTTCTATGAAGCTACTTGAGTTTTCTGTACTTTATATTTATTTTTGAAGCAAAGTTCTTTATATAACTTGATGGTTTGGCAATGGAAATCACATTAGGTTCAGCTCTCGCAAGTATGGTCAAGCGTAATTTTGATACATGAATAGGGTACATAATAACTGGCTGATGCATTTTTCTGAGGTCTTGAATAAAGATATGACGGGGTTAATTCAGCTCATTTACTGGAAACTGGAGAAAACTGGATTCACATAAATTTACATTGTACACACACACACACACACACATATATATATATATGTGTGTGTGTGGTGTGTGTGGGTGTGTGTGTGTACAATGTAAATTTATGTGAATCCAGTTTTCTCCAGTTTCCAGTAAATGAGCTGAATTAACCCCGTCATATCTTTATTCAAGACCTCAGAAAAATGCATTAGCCAGTTATTATGTACCTATTCATGTATTTTCCACTTTTCTTTCCACCCAATGATATTCCATTACTGATATTCTGGGCTACCTCCACACCAATGCCGTTCTCTGAATTCAAGGTTTCAGCTCTTCACGTCAAAAGAAGTCCTCTGGCAGATCATACGTTCTGTTTTAAGCATAGTAAAATATACAATAAATACTCCAACCCTGCCCTTGTTCTGAAGTAAGAAGTTGAAATGTTGTCGTTTGCCACATTTTAATAAGGGAGATTGGAAATAGCTGTCCTTGTTCGTTGTTGCTTAACATAAACAACACCGTTTAGCATGTGAAGCTCATATTAAATGATAAAATCTGGGAAACCTACATTCCATTTATTAGCTAACAAATCACTTTCTTACTGTTACTGGACCCAGAGATCTCAGAGACAAGGTTACGGTGTCGAAATATCCTGGCTAAAGGTCGACACAATGTTACGGCCTCTGAGAGAGGTTCGCTTCAGGTTCGATATGAAATAATAAATAAAAAAATAAATCAACACAACAGTTGAAACTGGGGATACGAATATAGAAAGACACACTAACACAACAAAGGTTTATTTACAAGCTTACTAACAAAGGTAAATGCAGAATGGTATCTCCTATTTACATAAAAATGATTTAGAATCTTACACTGCATGAACTGGGGGAAACAGTGAGGTAATTTGAATACTTGCTAATCAGTTTGGCACTTCGAAGAGGTGGCTTCATAAAAGTAGATCGGCGATTGCGGACGTCCTCTTGACTCCGTATTGCAGAAACTAATCTTCTTGTAAGGCAGGAATTCCCCAACACCTGTAACAGGACCTTTTCTTCTCTGAAGTCTGCTCGACGTAGAGACAACTTGGTCGTCCACACCAGAAGACGACTAGACCAATATCCAACCAACTCTCGAACACCTCTTCTTTTGATTGATACTTCGAAGGTTCTTTTTTTCTCGTATCTCACGGAAAGATCGCTGCTGCCTGCTGCTATGATCTGTCACTGATAATCTGCGATCTGTGGCTCGTTTATCTAACTGGTGATCTCTTCTCTTTTACGATCTCTTTCCTCTTACGATCACTGCTCTCCAAAGTTCGTTCGTCGTATTTATACGGCGCTCTGGGGGCGGAGCCTACGGCGAACGTCACAGACTCCCGAGGTTTCTAGACATTCTTAGATGAATATAGACGAGGTATTGCATCAGAAATCGCGGCGTTTCTCCCGTAATATTGGCGCGTTTATGCGCTCCACAACACGCCCGACGATTCCAGAATAACCACGAAGATAGGCGCCTCCAATACGGGCGCGAAAGCCTCCTTACTGCCGAACTTCTCGAAAATGCGTTCTCCTTTCCTTTAACTTCTTCTGCTAAGAAGCAATTACCATCACACTTACAAATCCTGTCAAAATACTAAATAAATTACCCTCTTTGGCGGCTGATATAAATGCTTTGCAAGCTGACGTAAAATCATTAATTTACATGAGTAGGATATAAATATATATACTAAGGAAAATTAAAATTAATAAATGATAAAACCTCTTAGAGCACAAACACATGCATAGTTTCACTTTTTAAAAGTAATGAAAACACCACAGAAACAAGGATGCGATAATTTGAAAATTACGCCTCTAAAAGCTGCAGTTTTACTCTAAGGACACAAGTTATTATATATCCTAATCATGATTCTGGGAACCATAAACGTCTGTAAATATCATAGTGTATTGAGATCTAGATAAACTGTTAAAAAAGTTACCTTTAAATTTACCTATTATAAAATAGATCAAGGTGAAAAATTTTGGAGGAAAACATTCAACAAACTTCAAATCTGATGCAAGGCACAGGTTTGCTTTACAATAGTTAGGTTTTTTATTTTTCATTTCACTACTGATGACTACTAATTCGTTATGCCCTCCAACAAAGTTCTGATTTCTGAATAATTTTTGCTGTGTGTGTGATTCAGTATACTACCTTTTTATTTGTTTATCAGCGAATCAATGGCAATACTACAAAATTTCCTTCATTCCGTGAGGAATAAATGAACTCATTATCGACTGAACGATCTAAACGAACGACCGAAGTCGTCAAAAATGGCACAGACAACATCAATTATCTCCTAATAGTTAAAATCAATAGTGTAAAGAAATATAACGTTCTCTACCATGATTGATGCTGAAGCCTTTGAAGATGGCTAAAAACCTGATGAGAGCTACAGGGAAGACAGTTTAAAGCAAAATATCCCCTCTCCCTCACCCTTTCCCCTCTACGCCCAATCGTTCTGAAGACTGGAGGGAGACGGATAAATAAAGGATTATTTTACGGCCCACAACCGCGACCCTTATCTACTATATATCTCGCACTGCCTCCTGAAGTAGAGGTGAGAGATTTAATCATCGCCAACTTTTATCTTTGGAGAAAGAAAGAAGACAGGAACTCAACAAAAAAGACTAAATAAAACTGACAAACGCGTGATTTAAAGAAAACTGTGAGAGCCATTCGTCCTCGCTAAATAAGCAAACGCGTTTAACCCACATAACACAACATCATTCACTCTTATTTCATTCAAGAAAGTATTTACATTGATTTCACACACAAGAGGTTATGCTGACCAATATGAATGAATTGGGATACTTGCTCTCAACTGATGTAATTCAATATCATTTTAATATGAGAAAGGATGTTTTTGTTAATGAACACTGAAAGGAGAGAGCAATTCCCAATAAGCGTTATTCAGATGAGTCAATGATACTGTCTTTGTGAAAACATGTATTTATTTCTACTGGTCGAATTGCATTAAGAGAATATTGTACAATATGCAAACCTACATATATACATAGATATATGCACACACAGACACACACACGCACACACAGACACACACACACACACACACACACACATATATATATATATATATATATATATATATATATATATATAGGTTAAATCATATAGTGTATGTTTGGTGTAAGTTTAAGTATAGCTTGATGATAATAATGTTACCAATGCTGTGGACGATTTTTGCCTGCAAACCGTGGAAGTTAAATGGTGCATAAAACATGAAAAAAGCTATAAAATCTATGTATCAAATATTACAGAAACAATAAAATCTATATCATCAAAAATTATCTTACAGTGATGATGATGCACAGACTGCATAAAAAAATAATAATAATAATAAAGCAAATGAGAAGAGAGAGAAAGAGAAAAAAAAATCGATATTCTAAAAGATGTTGTTGAACTAAGGGCCGGAAATACAGATCGATCTCAAAGACTGAGAATTAGAAGTTCGCCATTTTCCACGGCTTTACCAAGCACGTTACCAATCAAGAGCATCCATACTTGCAGATGTCACAAAAATATGCTGGCAGGTCCTAACTAAACAAAAAAGACATGGCAGACAGCTAGGGGAAGTTTGAGTGATAGAGGTTACAGAGGCAGTGACCACTCGAGGAACTAAAGGTGGACAGGAACCATACATGTTGGAACGAAATGAATCTGATGACGACAGTATACCCGGAAGCGATATTTGTATATTGTAATTATTTCAGTGCTGTGTTATTTATTTGAAATATCTTTTAGAATGTTTCTTCCTGTAGCCAAAACGTGTCTTATCTGACCAATGAAACTACTCTCCTGGCAATAGTCTTAATTGTAAAATTTTACCTGAGAATTGTCTTAATTTTAATACCAAAATTCTCCCAAATTCCCCATCTACGCGGTCCTTTTTCCATACAAATTATCTTAGCAAGAATCGCGCCAATAAAGGATTTTGCTATATCACGGTTGGTAGGATATTTTATCTGTACAATTTTCTTTTTTACTTATATATCCCACGTTTCCTTGCTTGCACTAAGACTAAATCTACTAACTCAAACTAGAATAAATCCCTCTGTAGAAATGTAATGCAATGTCGTAATTGTTTTTAAAATTCATAATTTCCGTCTAATTCTCGTCTTTCACTTCACCTTTCATCACGATAAAATGCTGAAAAGAATGTGTAAAAACGGTACCCATCATCATTTTGGTCAACCCGTTATTAAGTACGATATTCCACAAAAAACAAAGAGAGGTCTTTGTAGCTGTTCATTATGTATTTCAGCATTTCACATACAGAAAATTCAGTCTGTGATAAGGAAAGGAGAGAGAGAGAGAGAGAGAGAGAGAGAGAGAGAGAGAGAGAGAGAGAATGTTTATTGCTTACGTAATCGAGGTGTGGGCCCGTTGAATATCATTGGCCATACCTTAGCACCTCGAACCTTTCTAACACCTGTGTCTTTTAGAGCTTTTATGGGGGAAAAGGAACCTTCATTAATACCTTACAACTTCGTTCACGGAGGCACTATAACAGCAGAAACTTTCATTACCCGAAGACGTCACAGGAACTGATGGTTCCCGTGTTCGCCCTTTTTAAAACAACCCGTTTGATTGCACTGCAGCAGTCAACTTGACCAGTTCTCTTCAGAGCTCTAAAAGCTGTATGGTAACACTGCGTTCCGGGCTTTAGATAGTTACGCTATGTGTAAGTTTTGGGTAAATATAAGGATATCTGGGTGTACATTTGCAACTGAAAAGTGTTTTAATAATTTACTGTGTGCGAATTACACCGTTATTATTCGAAATAGGATATTGTTATTACTGCTGAATGTAGGCTGAATGTCACTATCTAAAGCCTGAGACGCAGTGTTACCATGCGCAAACACCACAGGTGGGTGGACAGATGGAAAAAAACCGAGTATAGTTTGAAACAGACAGATGAGAATCAGCTGACCTGTATTGAGGTAAGAGATAGAAAGAGATAAAACTGAAGCAAGGCAGACGAGGTAAAATCCCGGCAGACCCAACTGCGCTTTCACAAATAACAAGATCTGATGCAAACAATGTTCATCTGATTCTCGAATAAACATTTTCCAATAAAGAGGTAACGAGAGTCAGATGTAGAAAATTAAAGGGAAGTAATAAAATAAAGAAACGCAAATGATATGAAGCAAAAATTGATACATTGATACATGTACAGAAATCAGATGATTACATTTGCCTAAGAAAAATCAAACAAATACTTGTTTGCCATGCTCTTGTTTTAAAACAAAATAACACCAGTGAAACCAATGTTGACCAAAATCAGGTCCAAACCGCATTTTTCTATTTGAATGTTACATTCACCCATGTTTTCTTATGGATATTTCGTTAGTATGACTGCGATGAAACGAATCAAACTTTTTCGAAAAAGGAATAATTTTTTTTTTTTTTCAGTTGTAACCGAAATCACAAAGGAATTCCGTTTTCCTCTAATTTCGCCCCTGAAATTTTGTATACGGGTGTTGGAAGAAGTATATAATATTTAAATTGGAAAAAAATAAGCGGATCCTTTAGATTTATATTCAGATTAAAAAAAACTGAATAAAATACTATTAAGGATAATGAGCGGTGATAAATGTATTTATGATGGAGTGAAAGATGCAGCTGTACGTCGCGACACATTTACAAGCTTGAATATTCTAGCAGTGTTGTGGGTGAATGTTCGACTGATCAGCAAGATAAATCTAATCTTTGAGTGAGAGAGAGAGAGAGAGAGAGAGGAGAGAGAGAGAGAGAGAGAGAGAGAGAGAGAGAGAGAGAGAGAGGATACCTGGATTAAAGAAGAAATATGGTATATTAACGATAATGAAACTCAGACGATGCATTAGAGGCGGCAAAAAAGACAGTATATAAAAATAAGTAAGTTATCACACCAAAATATTGCTTGTACTACTATATTAATAATAATATGAAAGCTATAACCATCTTCTTACGAACTTTGGAGTTTGAATCACAAAATAATAAAAATAGAGTTGCAAAGAACTCTCTAGACAACACTAAAAACTGCGCATACAAAATTCCATGTAAATCTTGCGAAAGCTTTTATATTAATAAAGGACGGGCAAATAGGTAAGAACAACATAAAAATTGTGTAATTTTTATAAATGTTAGGGAGAACAATCACACAATACAGTGGGGAGAGCAAAGAAGAAAGCTTATCCAACAATACACTGGAAAAGAAAATGTCATTAAGTTCATTAGTTTTGCTACAAGAAAAGTTATTATCATAACATGAATATCAGTCAAGGCATGTATAAAACAAATTGATTCTATAGTTTAATAAGAAATTTGTAAATTGTTCACATTTTAAGGAATGCAGCAGGTATCTACAGAAAAGGAGTATCATATTTGTGAACATTGTGACGGCCCCTGAATTAATGAGTTTTGTCGCACCTCACCCTTTGACACCTATCAGGTACACAGTTTTAGTCTCGAACGGATTGTATTTTTGACCGTAGCATATACACGTTGATTTCTACCATTATGTACCAGCCCTTAGTTAATGGCTTTGAATTAAAGTCGAAACCGGTCAGGACTTGCACCCAGTCTCAATTTTTTACCTGTGGTGATATATATACATATAATTATATATATATATATATATATATATATATATATAATATTATATATAAATACACACACAGGGTGTCTATAGTCATTCCCTGATTAATAAAATTAATAACTTTAAAGTTATTGTGGATATGACCGTGACTTTCACATTCTGTTGAGCAATTACTAGTTTCTTTTGTTTGCCTACTGATGCCACCGTGATCACTCTATCCGCCAGCTGAGTCAAGAATAGAACCTGTTGCAGTTCAACGCAAGTTCAGAAATGAGTATCGACGAGATCCACCAGATGTTTAAAGGCATTAAAGGCTGGTATAGAAAGTTCGCAGAGACTGGAAGTGTTGAAAACCGTAAGAGAAGTAGACTCAGTGTGAGTGATGCATCCGTTGTTGCTGTGCGCGACGCCTTCCACACACACATACACAATATATATATATATATATATATATATATATATATATATATATATATATATATATATATATATATATATATTGACAGGTAGACAGCCAGTTATCAAGTAAGATAACATAATTCGCCAACGCGTTCCGTAACACCATGTTACACCTTCAGGGCTACTAAAGAACAATAAAAACAAACGAAAGCACATGGGAAAATAGCTACTTAAAACAACAGGAATTAACACTAAAATTAAAATTACAGTTAATACTTAGGAAGTATTAACAGAAACAGTAGAATTAAAAAGAACACCTGTCATATGGAATGAATACAGTACGGTGGTTAAAAAGCAAAGAAACAAAAAAATCATTTCGGCCAAGTACAGTTGAACAGAGGAAGAGCGCGAGTTCACTTTGGGCGCTAACTGCTTAATAAAGAGAGTTTTAAGAATAGGCAGTTCATAAGAATGGCTAGTTTGGCCCATGACAGAAAAGTCAGAGTATTTTAATAGTGATGTTACAAATAAGTGAATGGTTTATGATATTTGAAAATTCGGGATTGTCAGCCTGCAACTCGTTCGATGACTGACACCTTTATGAGAATTGGCCCTGACCCTCAGCAATCGTTTAGTCGATCCGACAAAGATTCCCGAATCATATTTAGGGCAAGAATATTTGTAAACGATCGACGATTGCAGTGTTGGGCAAAGCCTATCTTTAAATCTAAAGCAATGAACCAATTCTCAGAGGATTTTTGGGATTAAAATAACCTGTAACATCTTGTAATGCTTTTCAATAGTATATTTAAGAATATTTTAAAATCTATCATCTTGAATATAAGGACCGCTGGCGACCTTTCGATGTCTTTTGCAGTAAAAAGGATGGCAATGGATGAATGCCGCCTTCAGCTCTGCATGGATAACAGCAGAGTGAGCTAAGGATTAGACCCTAATCCAGATCTGTTCATACATGGGTAGAGAATTCTGTGCATTGGTGAAACTAGGCTTCTTGCGTTGATTTTTTATAGCAAGCTAACTTGGATTCCACATGTGAAGTATATTAAGACAAAATGCTTGAAAGCAATGAATGTGCTGAAAGTTCAGTATCACACTTCCTATAGGGTACTCACCAAACTAAGATGTTGAGACTATACAAAGACCTGGCGTTTTTAAGATTAGCTTATGGGTGTAAAGTGTACACTTCATCAAAGCCTAATAACATTAAAATGCTCAAATCACCATGAAGGAGTAAGACTGTCTACAGGAGTATTTAAATCAACTCCCACTGAGCATGCTTGTAAATGCTGGTGAGATGCCTCTGGATCTTCAATACCGTCTGCTGGTTCATAGCTGGTACACAAATTTCAGAGGCTCCCTAAATCATTAACCAGCATTTGTGTCAGAAATGAAAAGCACTGACAATTTTACGAAAATCACCTCAAGCAACCTCAACAACCTACTTTTATAGTAGAATGATAAACAGACAATTAAACATGCTTAAGATGGAGATTTTACAAGAAAGGTATTCAGTTAGCCGGCCCCCTGCCACCCTGGAACCTTCCAGGGCTAAAATTATGTAGATATTTTCATTCAACAAAAGCAGAAATGTCCAATGAGGCAATAAAATCATTAGTTGTAGATCATTTCTCTCGACATGATAACTGATGTAGAAAGAAGTGGGATATTATCAAGACTTGCACCTATTTTCTTTACAGCAGAATTGCATGCACTTTTAAGGGCCATAAAGGGAAATTTTAACCCAGAATGGAAATAGTTTTACTATATATTTTGACTCAAGAAGTGTTTTTCAGTTTTTGGAATCTTGTAACCCTGGACACCCACTGATTTTTGAAATTTTGGAATGGCAGCTTTTTGTGAAAAGACGAGCTAAGGAAATAAATTTTTGCTGGTTGCCTTCACACGTTGTGGTCCTTGGGAACAAGCAAGCTGATCGACTTCCAAAGTCAACAGTCGCCTCCCCAGAATCCAGATGTTTACTACCATATTGGGATGTATATCCTCTACTATATAAAAAAATTAAAAGGATTTGCCAGTCCCTTCTGAAAACATATTTTAACGAACCAAAAAATGAGCAGTATTACGTCATCAGTATCTCCTTAGTCATATCCTTATATGCCAAGAAGACAAGAAACGATGTTGTGCAGGCTAAGGAAAGGACATGCAAGACTCACTCATGGGTTTTTTATGTCAGGCGAAAATCGTCCATTCTGCTATGAGTTAATTATGCCCTTGACTATAAGACATCTGCTGGTCGAATGTCCCAACCTTGGGACTCTAAGACATAGGTTACCCTCTTAGGGATCTGACAGCGATGGACATTAATCGTATTTGCAACAATTCTCGGGGAGGACTGTAATTTAGAGCAGCTATATATTATTCTTAAGGAGGCGGGCCTCCCCAATAAAATTTAGATCATATATATGTACAGTAAGTGTGTATGCATGTATATTACATATGTTTTACAGATATGATTATTTACATACATATATGTATACATATATATGTATATGAGGTTTTAGTTTTCCTTTCTTACGAAGATAGATAATGAGGTTGTAGTTCTTTTACCCTGTGGAATACCACCTCATATATAGTATGTATGTATATATATATATATATATATATATATATATATGTATGTATATCTTTTTAATTTCCTACTTAATTTCATGACGGTGTCAATAACCCTGGAATTGTGACCTCAATTTTAATAGTCACAAATCAATCAATCTCATTTTACAAGAAATCGTCTCGGCGCAAAATAGCATTTGGATGGTAATATTTAATATTTTTAAGGAAATTTCTATTGAATGGTGCAATACGCTCCTTTACTCTAACCACATGAGTGACATCGCCCTTATACCGTTAAATTAATTCATAAAGTAATACTGACCAGTGTTAATAATTAACTAATTAAGGGTGGCCTGGCTGTTCACTCACGGGTCAGTTTCTTAACCCCGATGTTAAATTTCGTTCTAAATCACCTGTAGATCTAACTGTTACTGAAACATCATTCTACTGTAAGACGTCAGTGACTTTTGTTGTTGTGATACCAGGGGGATACGCCATTTATCTATCACTCATTTGTGTTGAATATTCAAGAGTTCACTTTGGAGGCATTTTTCCCCGAGGATTTTTTCAACACTCCCGATGGCGACAGTAATTTGTAGCTGTAGGTACATGCATAAAGGATCACGCCTAATGTACCTTTGCAGAGGGCCTTCAAAACCTGTCAGGATAGCTGACATTCAACAGAATGAGTCTTATCCAGTAAGGCAAATGGCTAGAGGCCTTGGTGGTAAAATGTCGTCAGCTTGTTCCAAGACTCAACCTTTTCCTTCCTTTACACTGCACTAACCTTATGTGTAATTTCTACGTATTTCCTCATTTTTCAATATGTCAATTTCTTTTAAGCCTCATATAATCACCCGAAAAATTAATCTGAACAACTTCAACCTTTTCCTTTCATTCATATTCACTGACCATATTCCATTGAGATA